>NC_081568.1:39859824-40128033 GCF_022355385.1 Mustela nigripes | reverse complement strand
CTTCTTAGCACAGCACTGCCTTTCTCCTGGATTGGACAAGTTCTGGTCAAATAGACTCCGTGACCTCTCAGGGCTGTCTGCATTCCCAGTCATTCAGTCATAGACGTGCTGATAAGAACCATCAGCACAGGATTTTGGTGGACCTGTGACCTGTGGGAATTCAGTAAGACTCAGTGGTAAGCATGTTGTAGAAGTTGCTGACAGGCCATGGAAAAGAGGAAGTGCTTTCTATATATAATGTGTTTACCATGCATTTGCTTGGAGTCTTAGTAAACCCTAATGCATGGTGTATCTCCCAGAATTCTGTGCTTCTTAGCACAGCACTGCCTTTCTCCTGGATTGGACAAGTTCTGGTCAAATAGACTCCGTGACCTCTCAGGGCTGTCTGCATTCCCAGTCATTCAGTCATAGACGTGCTGATAAGAACCATCAGCACAGGATTTTGGTGGACCTGTGACCTGTGGGAATTCAGTAAGACTCAGTGGTAAGCATGTTGTAGAAGTTGCTGACAGGCCATGGAAAAGAGGAAGTGCTTTCTATATATAATGTGTTTACCATGCATTTGCTTGGAGTCTTAGTAAACCCTAATGCATGGTGTATCTCCCAGAATTCTGTGCTTGATTCTTGGGCATCATTAATGTTTTGAGGCAGCAAGGAGCTATGGCATACACACACATGCACACCTAGCCGGTGCACCCAGGTGCCCCCTTGTCACTGAGGCATGTTTTATTTTCTCTTCAGACCTCACAGGTTCAAAGATAAACTCCCTAAAAATTTCAAGATGGCAACGCTGGTCACCATCTGGCTGGCCCATCTGTCTGCGCTGGTCACGCAACCATGAAGCTGGCCTGCCCCACCCCCCACCCCGCCCCGTCCTTCCCAGTCACAGCCAAAAGCATGTCTCAGGAAACATCCTGCTTGTCGGGATTACACCAGGAACACGAGCAGAATAACAGCACTAGAAGAGCTCCCTTTGCCTTGAGTTTAGTAATCAAGTGGCTTAAGCTGCCTTCCAGGATGCCCTCTTCTGTGCAGAAGGGCTGAGGCAAAAGCGTTATTCCCTCCACTGAGACATTTTTCAAGGAAAAGTTCCCACCCCTGAGGTTAGAAGAAGGTGGGCCGAAGTGCTGGGGTCTGGCACACCTGGCTGTTAGTCCCAAGACTTGACATTTACTATTGATAATAACCCTTAACATGTAACCCAGACATTTCTGGGTGCCTGTTCCTTCATCAGTAACATGGGAACTCATATCTTGATGTACTATATGCTGGCTAAGTGAACATTAAAAAAAGAATCATCTTGGGCTTTTGTGAAGGTGAAATCTCTGTGCAGAACTGAGTCCAGTTCCTGCTGTTACCCAGAAAGTGCTTCCTGAACGGAAGCAGGTGCAGTTGCTGTTATTACAGTTGTATATATAACATCATTCATATCTTGGTTAAACAAACTTCTCCAATTATTTTCTCAACTTCCTGATAAGCATTTCTTAAGAAATGAGTCAAGAGAAATCTCTGTGTTCTAAACACTGCCCTCAGACAAGGAATGCAGAGCTCCCTCTGCCAGAAGAAAAACCCAAAGAGGAATTAAATTAAATTAATCACACTGTTCATAAATAATTGTTTAAGCAACATGAGACAAGCCTTGTTTCCTGGGTACATCGTGCCCTGTGCTCAACAGTTGGGGCTGTTATGTTGTTATGCCTCTGGCTGTTGAATTACCTGTAGGCATGTCTCAGACCCAAACTAAAACATGGTAACCATGTCGAATGAGTTGGGTGCATTCTTTGTGTATTTGTTTTTCCCCGTTGGCTCTGCAGGCACACTTGTTGCTAGGGTGCTAGCGCTCTTTGTATCAGCCTCCTGGCATGGGTGCCCACAGCACAGGGGATGGTGTGTGCTGCTCCATGGGGCAGACTCCCAGGGCACACCCAGCTCTACGGATGCCTGAGGTGGTCTGAGGTCACGGATGCGGTCAAGTGTGCTGTTCTGACCTTCGACCATGTATCACACTAGAGGCATGAGGAGCTTTTAATAGCTGAGCCTGGGTTCCACTTGTAGAGAGTCTATTTAATAGGTCCACTTGGGAATCAGAAATGCACATGTCTTGGGAAGCTCCAGTGTACCGCAGTACTGAGACCCGCTGGTATAGAGGAAAACGCGTGAAGCCTGTGTTAGACACCAAGCAGCCCATCATCTCCTGTGACACCAATAAAACAAGGATGTTGTGGGTGGCTCAGTTGGTTGGGCGTCTGCCTTCAGCGCAGGTCATGGTCCCTGAGTCCCAGGATCGAATTCCGCATCGGGCTTCCCAGTCAGTGGGGAGTCTTCTTCTCCCTCTGCCCCCCACTCTGCTCTCGTACTCTGTCTCTCAGTCTTTCTCAGGTGGATGAATAGAGTCTTTTTAAAATAACCGAAAACAAAAAAAAAAACAGGGAAGTTGGAGGTAATGTTTCAAGTTCAGGGTTTGTTCTGCATCTTAAACTGCTGAGATGGTGTGGGTCTAACCCATTAGTTCTCCACTGGGGACCATTTTGTACGCCAGGGGCTATTTGGCAACATCTGAAAGCATCTTTGGTTTCCAGCACCAGTGGGTGCTACAGACACCCAGTAGACGTAGGCCGGGGATGCCGCTCAGCCTCTATCGATGCATGGGGTAGCCCCCGACCCCCACTCCAGCAGTAGGGGTTGGGCCCCAGATTTCAATAGTGCCAAGGTTGAGGAACCCCACTTTAAACAGCTCTTCTGGGCTTTGCAACACAGAATCTCCTTACCACGGCCAGGGCCCCACCAGAGGGTTCTTTCCTTGATGCCAGGAGGGGCCTAGGCTTTCCCTGCCCACATCCGCGCAGCTCTGGCACCATGTGGCTCCTCTAATGTTACATCCATTACCAAGACAAGACAGGTTCAAATAAATGAATAAATAAACAGACCACCCTGTGATTTTGTTTGTAGAGTGCGGTTGGTGTTATTGCTGTGAAGAAGGGCCCAGAATTTCTGAGGGTAGCGTGCCGGCAGTCACCTTGCCGACAAGCCCTTTCCATCAGGCAGGCTCCCGGAGCTTGTTCCCTTACAGCATGTACTTGGCAGGGACACAGCCCTCCCGATTTAGTCAGAGCAGCTGTTCAGGAAGGAATCGCCTCCAGAGCACACAAGAGACCCACCGGAAAACATATTCCTTGTAAACGCGGGTTCGGTCCGCAGCGTACGGGGGCAGGTCCCCGGCCCATAGAGGCGGTAAAGCACTGTTTTATACTGGGTGTCGACAAACTAGAGTGTGTCCAGAAGCGGGCAGACACCGAGATTTTTCCTTGCAGAATTAATGACCTGGGAGCAACCATGTCAGGAACAAGGGATGCTAAGCTTAGAGCATAAAGAAGATTCAGGTCATAAGCACTGATTTTATTTATCTAAGGACTGTTACAGGAGAAGGGGGTCTGGCTTGTTCTGCAAGGTCCCAGGGGAGAGAAGTAGGGACAGAAGATTGAAGTTTTAAGAGTACATATTTCAGCACAGAATGGAATGGACTGCTTCATTAGGGGGGTGTTCCTAATAAGGAGAATCAAGTAGAGAATGAGTAGAATAGAACAGAAGGAGAAAATTGGATGACCGCCAGCCACATCGAAGTGATGATGGACATCGGTCACTGGAAGCTTTGACTGAATCATCAGCATAGCCCAGGAGGTGGCGGGTTGTCTAAGGGGACAGCCTTCCTTTGTGGCTGTGTGAGTTACAGAACTGCCAGAAGTCTTCCCCTCAGTACAGTTAAACTCAAGACAGAGCAAAACCTATTTCAACCAGTGTACTATTTCTTTTGGTTGAAGCCGGAGACCTTCTGGAAAGATTGCCAGTGGGAAGAAATGTGCCAGAGGTGATATTGTTCATTTCAGGGGCCATTTTGTTTTGGTTCACAATTCCTCTGGCAGTCTGTGGGTGGAAGGCAATTTAGACTTGTCTAAGGAAGAAAATCCCTCCCCAGGCTCTGTAGATGCTCCGTGCTCCACAGCTAATTTGGTGTCTGAGATCTCATTTGAAGAAAACATTGTCGTCCACCCATCAGGATAAATTTCAATCATTCGAGCCCTTCATATGAACACAATTACTATCTAAATATATTTATGAAGAAGGACCCCAAGGCTGGATTTAAAGAGACACCGCCCTCAATGTGGTCTCCATGTTCCTCTTTTTTCACATAGAGATGTCAGGGCCATGACTTCAGGCTCTCGAAATACCAAGGTGGGATCCCAACCTAGAGGGAACCAGATTCCCGGTAGAGCAGCTTAGTGTCGTGGCTAAAAGCATAGGACGTGGTATCTCACGGAACTGTTGGACTTCAGGTCCTGCCACCTTGAAACTGTGTGACCCTGGGCAAGTTGCTTGATCTCTCTGTGCCTCTTGTTTCTTCCGGGGCAAAATGGTTCTTGCCTCATAAGATTGTGGTGAGGCCTGTGTGAGATCTTGTGCATATGGATCGTGGAACAGGTAGGTTATTGATGAATTGTGTTCTCATTCTCATATTCATTATCACGATCATCATCTTTTGAGGCAAAAATCAGGAACACAGGTTTGTAGAGCAAGGCTCCGATTGCTGGAACACTGCTTCACTGTCAGAATAGGTGGTAAAGGGAAATGGGTTGGTGCCACCTTAATATCCTTCTGATTAGGGGCAAGATAGTTTCTGGGCACTGGGGTCAGAAGTACTTCACCTACAAGGACAGGGGAACTGTGGAGAAAGGGAGGCAGAAAGTCCTAGCTGCTGCCCTGCTGGTAATGCTGTGAAATCATCTGCAAGCCCTGAACGACGAAGCCCAGTAAACGACTTCTGATTATAGAAACAAACAATTGAGTGCGCTCTGGGTGACAGTCAAGCAAAGAGCCAAGAACCCTCTTTTCACAAAATGATTTCTGAATGTCTTTTCTTGTTTCCCTGCCTATTTCAGGTTATTTTTAACAAGATTCCTAGAAACATTTCACAGTTAGAATTGTTCTTGGAGAGCCTTTTATTCTGTAAGAAATGAGTGAATCCATATTTTGATAAACCTGACAAACACATATATTTGGTGCCGGCTCCTGTTCCTTTATTCTTTGCAGACTTTGATTTCCTTTGCTGGCTGCTATAATGTCATTTGTTCCTCTTTTTGTGAATGGGCATTGGCTGCTTTCAAGTTTCTGGCTTTGGGGAAAGGAGTGTGTGTGTGTGTGTGTGTGTGTGTGTGTGTGTGTTTAAAAAAATGAGATAATTTAGCAAAATAGCATGTTATACAATCAATAACACGCGCACGCACACATACAAGGATATACACACATATACATATATGTGATTTCATGCATAATAATTAGTTGTTTCAGGAATAACTTGGTTTCCTGGTCCAGACAGCCCCCTCTCCTCCTCTTCTCCCTCCTCTTTCTCCTTCCCACCCCCTCCTCCTTCTATGTAGCATCTACCATTTACTAAACATCCCTTCGTTTTTGTTATTATTATGTTCAGTTAGCCAACGTATAGTACATTGCCTTAAATGCCAGGTATTGAGCTAATTATCTTAGGGGTACCATCTTCTTAAATCTTTAATACACTCTATGGAGCAGCTGTTATTATTATTCCCATTTTACTGATGAAGAAACTGAGTCTAAGAGAAATAATCCTGCCAGTGGCTTACAGCTGGTGAGGGTTAGGACCAAGGTTCTCAACCACATTCATCTGATTTCAGAGCCCTTGCTGAAAACCACTAAGCTATACTCCATACTTGTTAACTGAAAGCTTTGGAAAGAATATAGAACTTCTGGCTCTTAGATATGAGAAAGGCTTCAGAAGTGATCTGGTCACATCTTCCAGCCCAGGCAGTGGTCTCTTCTGTAACTTATCTGTCAGCTGTCTATCTCCCCTCCCGAGGAGAGATTCAGCTCCTTGGGATCCAAAGCAAGACATTCTATTGTTTGAAAAGCCCTCCCGTTGCAGATTTTGGTCCAATTTACTTCTCTATATCATGACATTATAAAAACTTAAAAGTTTTATAACTGGGAGCAATAAGAGAGCTCGAGTAGTCCAGCAGTTTTTAAACGCTTTTTTTCTCAGGTGTGGAAACCTTTTGTCCAAGTGGAATCCTACTTGGAAGTGTGATGGGGAAACTCTAACTGCTTTGGCAGAACAGATGGTCATCTGCGCATGTGTGTGCACACAGCCATCAACCCCTCCCTTCAGTGTCTCCTGTGGCCACTCCACGGGCTTATATGTCAGTCTTGTTAAGAGAATAACCTGAAAATAAGCTGGTAAACCAAATATTTTGCAGACAAGAAAATTACGCTCAAACACTTAAGATGTTTGCTTAAGACAATGCTGCTGTATCCACAGAACTAAGATCTGAATCCAAGTCTCAGAATGCTTAGCTCATTCTCACTTATTCATACATGAGTGGCCTCTGTTTATACATCTCATATGGACCAGGCACTGCTTTAGGCAGTGGGAACATGGCAGAAATCTAGACAGGCAAGATCCCTGCCGTCAAGGAGTTCCCAGTCAAGATGTTACCATCCAGTTTCTTTGTAATGGTCTGAGCCCTTGGAAACAACACACACACACACACACACACACACACACACACAAACAAACCATCCTGGACAACTTCTTCTGCATTTGGTCCAGTTTGCCCATGACTTTCCAAGTGAATGGGCCCTAGGATTCAACTCAAGGCTATGCACACATTTGGTAATTTTAGGGTGACCTTTTCTTGACAATATTGCAAATTATAATTTTTTTCTTCCTCTGATTTTCTTTTGGTATATTTGTGGAATATACCCATGGCTAGACAACGTGTTTCATGTGTATCATTCAAGAGGATGGAAAGACCCATTCAGGTGTGTAGGATTTTAAACTGTAAATGCCCGCTGGGTTGAGTTTAATGGAACAGCCTTGAGCAACATACTGGGACTTGGGGTGGATGGACAGAGAGTGAAGGGCATATAAAGCCTTTCCTTCCTGGCCCAATCTGGGTGTCCAGCTCATTTCCCTCATTTCTTTCCCTACCTAACTAACTCCCTGTGCAATGTGCATGTAAGACTGATCAGTTTCCCCCCAAATGAATAGTGAGCTCTCCTGCATCTGGATTTTCTCTGCTGTCTTAAATGCTCTTTCTCGATTTCCTGCCTGGCATCCAAGCCTACTCATCCTTCAAGGCGTAGTTCCAACATGAGCTCTCCAACTTCTCTGATCCCCGCCCCCTCAATCTCTGAGCAATAACCAATCACTTCCCCCTCTGAACTCCCTTACCACCTGTTTCTCCTTCTCTTGGAAGCTTAGTTCATCACGAGGGATCTTGTATGCTCTTATGCACCTGACACACTCTCACCACCTGGGAAGCTTGTCAAGAGCAGACCATCTTCTCATCTGAAGTGGAAAGCACACCTTGGGAAGCACAGGCTGGAGTGGTGAGACGCTCATTGGATTGCCCAGCTCAGATCCAGACTCCCCTCGTGACACATGTTTGACTTGGAACAGATCATAGGCTTCATGCCGTTCAACCAGAACCTGCAAATAATAAAACCCAGGTCCAGGGATTGTGGTGAAAATTATATCCGGTAATTCGATTATTTGTTTCTGTGAGTGGCAGTGAATGGCACATAATAGATGTTGGCTGTTTTTCTTATGGGTTCCTACTTTGAAGGCATTTTCTCCTAGATAATGTTTAGGTTCAATCATATTGAAACAGTTCAGCAGAAAAAACGGACAGTCAGTCTGATTCCCCAAAGACTCAAAGTTCCAATCCTCTTTTTTGCCATTTAGGAATCAGGGTAGACAAAGGGAACATGTCTCACAGGAGAGTGGTTTGACCTTAGTCATGTGCGTATCGAGGCATAGGGTAAGAGGTACACTAGGCTTGAAACGAGCCGTGCCCACCAATTTGATCTTGCCCTTTGGCAGACTGGAGCATGGACATGTCTGAGGTCAGTGATGGAATTAAAAAGCTCTGGGAACACATTTTGTCCAGAGGACAGAGGGTAGGCATCTCAAACTGTGCATACTCAGCTCTTTGGGTCTTTTCTACAAGTAGCACAAAATCGCAGGATGCTTGCTAACTGTGATTGTAGAATTTCTACCTGGTGGACACGTTGCATTCTGTCCTTGCTAGGACTTTGTGTTTCCTGCAAGTCAGTTTTCTCATCTGTCTGATAGGACCTTTTGTCACTTGCCTGCGACTCACAACTTTTACCATATCAGCATTCTATTCATGCCATTATTTATTTACTATTTACCTTTAAGTACACTTTTCTTTTTTTTTAAACATCTTTTTTCTTTTCTTTTCTTTTTTGTTTTTTTAGTAGACAGGAACAGGGGAAGCAAAGCTTTATTTTTTATTTATTTATTGGTGGGGGGGGGCAGAAGCAGAGGGAGAGAGAGAATCTTAAGCAGGCTGCACACCCAGTACAGGCTTGATCTCACAACCCTGAGGTCATGACCTGAACCAAAGTTAATAGTCAGATGTTGAACCCACTGAGCCTCCCAGGTGCCCCTAAATACATTTTTAATCTAAATAAAGGTATTTGTAAAGGAAACTGTGTCATGGCCTGAATACAAAATCATATACAGAAGATTACTTTAAATATAAATGCAATGAAAACAAAACAAATTGTTATTTGTAGACATTATTATTACTCAAATATAACTTGATCCCAGTGTTTGCCATTTCAGCTGCGGAACACATCCCGTGTTTGGGAAATACTGGATCTTTCAGAATCCATATTCTATTCTGATTGATAGTGAATCTAAAGACAAATGAAGAAATCGACCTAGGACATTGCCTTTTGAGTGATTGAACTTACTGATAACTTAGTACAATTCTATGTGCTTACTGTTTCTAGACAATTCAATTAATCAGCTCTTTGTACCCAAGCATTCTATTTTTTCATCACGTAAAGAACACCTACCAAAAATTGGCTTGTGTATCTCTTCACATTTTTAAATTCTCACATTAATGAGTCACCATCCAGTCTTATTTCATCACTAATGTCATAAAAACCAGTAACTACCTCCCCATCCACTTGATTAAAATGCGCTGTTTGTGTGTATCTCAGTGCTTACACTCTGATCCCCTCTGGAGCCCCACCAAGTGCCTCAAACTGTGGAGTTGGCCCTTCCCACTCACCTGTGCTTCCTCTGTGCAGCCCCCTAAGCCTCTGGCCCAAAGCGCTGGCTCAGGTTTGAGGCAGGTGGATATCCACCTGCTCAGGGAATCTTTACTCCTATGTGCACAGGAACTACCTAAGAGCTTTTTTCTTAAACGCAAATGTCGGGGCACCTGTGTGGCTCAGTTGGTTAAGCAACTGCCTTCAGCTGATCCCAGAGTCCTGGGATGGAGCCCCACATCTGGTTCCCTGCTCAGCGGAGAGCCTGCTTCTCCCTCTCCCTCTGCCCCCCCCCCCCCCCACTCATGCTCGCTCACTCTCTCAAATAAATAAATAAATAAAATCTTTTAAGAAAGTGCAGATGTCTGCTGTCCCCACCTGACCCCTGCCTTCTTACCCCCCACTGACAGAGGTCAGGTGTGGATCCTGGGAATCTGAATTTATCATAGCTTCCCAAGATAATTTTGAGGCACGTAACCTCTAGACCACTTTGTGAAGGATGACTTTGCTTGTATCTTTTCTCCGCTTTCCCCTCGCCTCTTCCTCCTTCTCTTCCTTTTTCTTCTGGGACACGGGTAATTGTAAGCCTATTTCAAGAACTGTTAGTGTTAAACTTCACCACAAAACTCTTCCCTCCACACAGATGACTTGCACACATTCCCCCGTGGACAGAGTTCCTGGTTTGGGAGACAGAAGGCCTGGTTTACAGCACCGGCCCCACTTCCCATCGGTCGACCCCTGCCCCTACACTGACCTTCTTCCTCTTCTGATAATGAAATGAGACTCTGTACCGTCCTTCCTAGGGATTTGGGTTTAAGATTAAATGTAGGAAAAGATGTAAAAATACTTCGTAAATTGTAGAAGATTTGACTAACATCGTTAAAACAAGAAGCTGCACTTGAAACTCATGTGTTAACATGTCGGAGGTTCCTTCTCAATGATGTTTGGCATCAGGGATTTCAAGCGGATTTCAGTTGAATTTCATGCCAATGTTTCTGCTCAAGCATATGTTTGAGGAGAGACAGTTGTGGTCTCGCTGCATTTTAAGTTGTGGCATCTCGGCTATCCGAGCCTATCCTACCCAGATCCACTTAACAGCTTTGCAATGTAATTTCACAGATTCAGAAATTGAGGTCTTTCAGATTCTTTAATACAAATCCAAAAATTACCCTCTCTGTGTTTCCAGTGAAACCTCTACCCTCCCTACAGAATATAAAGTATCAGATACTAACAATAGAATATTAAAAGCCAAATTCAAGCAATTACCCACAGCTTTGGAGAACAGTCCCACACACAGCTGGTGCCCAATCAGAAAGTCTGTATCTGTCACCCACCATCTCTGCTCCTGTTGGAATCAGAATGTCAGAGCTGCAGAGGATCTTCGAGATAATCCTCCTCCTCGTGCAGCAAGTGGGGAAAGTGAGGCACATGAAAGGGAGTAAGTCATCAGAGGCACGTGTGGATGAAAGCCAAAAAGGCCTTCATTACCAGGTCCCTGTGCGCCAGCTTACCGTTCGCGTCGCTACGCCCTGCACATTCAGGTAGCCTGGATTGGGAGTGGCGGACACCCCGCAGGGATTCCGTGGTCATCTCAGTCTTTATTTGCCTCCCCAGCAGGATTGTGTGAGAGAGCCAACGTAGCCTTTGGGAACATTTCTCAAAGAGCCTCCTTCATTCTCCCCAGCTGCTCTGGAGCCTTCCACATAGCCGGCTCCATGGCTCTCCTCAGCCCCGATCTCCTGGCGTGTTTCCTATCTTCTGTCCTCATTCTTGGCTATGTTTTTCACCCACCTGCTCTCTCTGACTCCATCCTCCCGACTTTTCTCCGGCCTTTGGCGAAGCTTTTTTCTTTTTCGTCTTCGTCTCCCTAGTTCCGCATTACAAAAAGTATATGGGCCACTTGGCAAAGATGCTCTTTTAGGGAGCAGGGGTCTTCATGGGGATGAATCTTGCGTTAACATCCCAGACACACTGCGTTTCAGTACATCACCCTGCGGGCTCTCCCCCAGGTGGAACAGACATGGCGTGAACCTCTGAACAGGCCTCTTTAACCTGGGAATGTGTCGCAGTGGGACAAGGAGATGCTACAGACCTACCAGCACCTGAACATGGGGCTTAGCTGTGCCAGTTCTCGAGAACATGAGTGACCATATATTAGGACAATTAAGAGCACAGACTTTGGTATCAAAAATGACCAAAATATAAGGTCTGATCCTACTAATTTTTAACTGAGTAAACTTGGGCAAATTATTTAAACTCTCTAAAACTCAGTTTGCTTCTCTGTTAAGTGGATATAAAATTCACAGATTAATGCATATAGTGCAAATAGTGCAATATAGTGCAAATTAATGCATATAAAGCAAATAGTATAGTGTGCCTGGCTTATTTTTATTATTGCTAATAATGGTAATAATAAGTATGATCAAAAAGGAAAACTTGGCCAATGGGAAATGAGAAACACTATGCCTCCCTCCTTCCCTCCCTCCCTACCTCCCTTCCTTCCTTTTCCTTATTTTTTTCTTTTAATAGATATATTCAGTGATTAAGTCATACCAATGGGGGGTGGCATATAAAGACTTGAGGCTGCATCTTGAGTTATCTGGAGAACTTATACTTGAAAATAGCATGGAAGAGGGAATATATAGCCAAGGATGAATCAAAAGCTATGTTCAGAGCAAGTAGCAAACCCAGAAATAGTTAGATCTCAATATTTAGGAAGAAATCTTGCATATTCTATTTCAATAAGAATAGTCTTCCAACCGGAAAGATGAGAATATTATAGGGAAAAGGTTGCTGTCCAAGATTCATAAAAAGTATTTAACTGTCTCTGAGCCAAGACGTATTATCTCGGGATTAAAGGAATTGGTTGATAAGATCTCTGACTGGTACTCTTTCGAGGGCGGGGAAGAGAAGGCAGCCTGGAGACCAGTAAATATTGCCCCAGTTCTTAAAAAAGACTGAAGCTAGACTCCAGAAACTATAGACTCATAGCTTGAAATAGACCTTACCAATATTTAAGACAGCAAGCTATTACACAAAGGATTTGTGAGCCAAAGAGTCAATGTTGTTTCATTAAAAAAACAATTCATGCCCCATGCCAACTAATTTCATGATCAGGACAGATTTACTGCATGGCAGTGACATTTCAGCAAGGCACTGGTAAAGCCTTCCATGGGTGGGTTTATTCTCAGGCACACCAAATGATGGCTGTTTACTGGGAAGGCAGTCTGTGCCTAAAACAATTCTCGGTTTTAGCCTTGTCCTAAGCAGTGGGGTTTTTTTTGTTATTGTTTTGTTTGTTTGTTTTTATCTTGACTGAAGCCTGAAGACCCAGCAGGCAGATGACACCACGCTGAAAGATCTAGGCAGCAATAAATTATCTGATCTTCTGTGAGCTTATGAAACCCTTGAAGTCTGGTTTGAATGGGTGCTAAGTAATCGTATCTTGAATGTAGCAGTTTTTATGATTTAGAATGATCTCAATTGACTAAAACCTATAAAATGAAATTTATCTGAGACTAATGTAATGGATTATATTTTGGCATAGATAAAATAAGATAAAATAAAATAGGCTGCACCGGTGTAATAAAGAACCACAGACATGGACAAATGTTTGTGTCAAGAAGATACAAATTGGCAACAAACTCAGTGTAAGCCAAGAATATGTTGCCATTAACAGGAATGAATTTGGTGCTGACCACATTCATAGAAGTAAACCAAACTGATGATTAAATGTACATGATACAGACCTGACAGGTTCACTGTGTAGATTTGTGCTCTTTCCAGGTGCTGTGTTTCAAGAGATAATCATAATAAGGATTGTTTTCAGAGGACAATGATCATTATGGGCAGTAATCCGGAAACCATAATATATAATGAACCATTAAAGAAAATGGGAATGTGTAGCCTGGAGAAGAGAAAAGTTGGAGGATGCAATTAGCAGAGGGAAGAATTTTGAGTGAGCCCAGAGGGCACAGTAGTTTCACCGGGTTGAAATCATAGTAGGAAGATTTTGGCTGAACATTATTAAGTTCTCCTAATAACAAAGTTGCTCAAAAATAATAAAGGCCTGGAGGGTCACTGAAGATTCATTCCTAAGTAGAGTTTAAATGACCACCCATCTGCATGGCACGAGGGCCTGGTCTGCACTGGGTGGGCCCTTTGCTGAGATCATCAGGGAGGTCTGTTCCAAATCTAAGGTACTATGATCTCCCCTCTCCAGGGATGCGGTGGAGTGTGGTGGCCAATGGGAGAGTCACTGCCATCCTCCAGCAACTTCTTCTTTGGTGGCTGCTCAGCCTGGTGACCCTTAGTCCCTGGGGTGGTGACTCAGAAGACAGCCATCCCTCGGAGAGAGGGCAGATTCTAAGCTGCTGCTTGTGTGGGACCGCTCCTGCCATTCTCTCCAGCACGCCTTCCGCCAGGCAGCCGCGCCCACCGGGATTTTCTCTGGGGCTCCAGCAGGTGGCGCTGGAGGGACTCAGGGGACTGGAGGCCTCCTCCTTCCCTGGGGTTTCTCTTCCAGAGATCCTCTACAAAGGGATTTTTTTTTTTTTTTTTCTTTTTCCAGCACTCCCTTTTCCTGGCGTCTTGCCCTTGCGTCACACTCTCTGTTGTCCCCAATATGTCCCCTTACTGTTCCTGGTTTGTCTCTCATGTTCCAAACACCATCACTCACTGTGTCCTATCTCAGTCATAGATGTCTTCAAATATGCCTTCTTTGCTGTGTCTGCACACAGACATTGTCAAAACACATCCTCCTGGTGCCTGTCTTGGTCAGAGCCATGTTCCAAAAGCACACATTTCTTGCTCATTCACGCCTGTTACAGCCATGTTCAAACTCCTCGTTGTCTTGTCTCTGTCCTGTTCTGGGCCAGATCCTGTTCTGGGCCAGACGCTAATACACTTTCTTCCTGGTGTTTGGGTCCAAACCTGCATCCTCTTGGCCAGCCCCCGTGTCAGTTGTAGATCTCCTGCCCACTCTTCCGTGAGGCCAGTTCCAGTCCTCTTCAGGATATGCTCCATTTACTTACCGTGGAAGAAATGGGAGCAGAGATCTATCTGAAAACAGTGTCTGCGGCAGCTTGGAGTTTGGCCAGAGACAGCTTCCCCCAGTGCCGTGGCCTCGGGCCCTGCTGCTCCGAGATGCTTGCTTCCTTCTTGGACTAGAACCGGCATCTTCTGCTGAAGGGCCTAAGGCAGGGCCAACAACATTGTAGTGTTTTTTAAAGACTTTGGAATCTTTCCCTTGAACTTGTGGCAAAACCCACAGTAGCAGCTTAAAAGCCTTGAATCTGGCCTTGTTGTTCCCAAAGGAAAGAACTCTTGGCAGCTCACACTGGGGATAAGTGAACCTCCTCACTGCACGTGGAGGAGGGCCAGACTAAGCCGTGTCTGGGGGGGAACAGAGTGCTTGACTTGAAGTCAAGGACCCCGATTCCAGCCCTGGCTCTGCTCCTAACATGCTGTGAGATCTTGGCCCATGCTCTTCCATTCCTGGACCTCACTTTCTACATCTGTGAACTGAAGTTCAGACTCCCGGATCTCCAAGATCCCTTTCTGGTTCTAGGACCAAGGATACTGCTATATCCCTCAGCTACCTCGAAAAGCCCGTGGCTTGCCTGCCTTTTGACTTTGTTTCAAAGGAATCACCCTCCTCATTTGGGCCTTCTAGACTCTTAATCTTGCCAACTTTGTCCTTCGAATTAACCAGGAAGTCTTTTAGTCGAAGCTGAGGTCCTTGGCTCTTACCAACTGCCCCAGAGTAAAAGTCCCAGGGAACTAGACACCGCCATGTCCCAGAGCCATGGAAGGTTCTAACAGTGATCCTGGCTGGGATTTGATCGCATCTCAGGACTTTATCATACTCATTGTTCCTGCTGCTTAAAAGATGTCAGTTACCATTTCCGCTGATGTTGACTTTGGTTCTGGAATTGAACCGGAAAGGAAAGAGACAGAAATAAGGAAGAAAAGATTGTCCTCAAACCATCTAAATGCCAGAACAAAACAAAACAAAACCCCACAAAACCCAAAAACAAAACAAAACAAAATAACAAAACCCAAAACAAAACAAAAAAACCCTCTGTCCTGCAAAAGCTTAATTTTGTTGGGGAGAAAGTCACACCTTAGGGAAGGGAAAAAGCCTCTAAAGACAAATGTTATTTAGTATTCCTGAATGCAGTTGAGACTTACAGCACCGCGCTGAAATGTTTCCTGTCTAGGCTGGAACCCTCACTGATCAGATTGAAGATCTGATTGAACTGGAGATCTAGCCTCATCCAGGACAAAGAGAGTTTACCTGAGTCCTAATGGGCACCTTGACTCTGGCTGGACCAATTTCTTTTGCTTTTTCAAGTCCCTGTTTGCTGACTGCATTCAGGCTTAGGCGACTGCCATCATCTTGAGGATGGTTCTTTCTTAATACAAGGGAGGCAGCAACAAGGTTCTGAGGCCCAAGGTCCTGAAGTCAGCAATGGGCCCCAAACTCTCTGCTCGGCTTGACATGCTACCCGTTGCCTCTGTGAGCGCGAGGGAGAGATGGCTGTGGTAGAGAAGCGCCATGCTGACTCTCGCTGTGTGACCTTCAACCTCTCTGGCCTTGAAAGAATCCCTCTTGGCTACTTCGCAAAGTTGTTGTGGAGATAAAAAAGATAATTTTTTGTGAAAACATCCTGTAAATCATAAAATGCTATTTTGTATGTTTATCCTTACTTTGGATTACTTTGGATGCTCCTGAATGCCCAAGGACAAAGAATTTCCTCACCAAGATGTGAACCAGTTTAGAGAATGAGCTTCCCATGTTGAAAAACCATACCAAGGGAGCACCTTTCAGGGCTTCTTTCTTCCAAATCCACCCCTCCTCGATTGGTTACCGCACACACCCACACTGCAAATTTATACAGCAGAAACATTCTCATTTGAAGGGATATTGTTATTCTTAAAGGAGTCGGTGGAGGGAGATGGTGACCACAGGCTAATTTGGTAATAATGAGCCTTGATTTCATGAAATGTCAAAGTCACATGACAAAAATTCACATGCCCGTTTGTCGTGCAAACATTTATTTTGAGAATAAAGACCTGGGTCATCGAAATGATCCCCACTTTGTAACTGTTATAAATATATATATATATATATATATATATATATATATATATATATACATATAAATTCTGTGCAAATAAAAAACTCAAACATGGATTATTTATGAACGAGCAGCTGACAAGACTGTTACAGGAAGAATCTACTGAGCTACTGAACCAGATAATTCTAAAAAATGTTTTCTAATCTGATAGCCATGTAAACTATTGTTAATTATGGTTTAATATTATTTAGGCACCACCTAAATTTTGTTTACATTTTCAATAAAGTAGAATTAGAGTGGGGCCACTCCTACAGTTTATAATGCACTAAGTGTCCTGTATAATCAACATGTAATGTACATATGTGCCTGTTATAGAGAATATGGAATTTAATTATATAATTTTAAAGGATTGCAAATTTTAGTGATGGTTGTATCTTTGGTTTTATGAGATTATTAGTTACATCTGTGATTTATTGGAGGCTAAAGCTTTGAAGGTACCGGGGTCCCTCAATCTAATTTGTCTCTCTGGAAAACACTCTTGAGTTTACCTGCTCTTGATACTGTTCCCAGGAATGCATTCTGGGAAAAACAGGAACTAACATAGTCTTTCTTTTGTAATAGATAAATTCTATTTATTGATAAATATTTGATAAATTCCACATCTGTGTATATTTATGCATTCTGTACATGTTTATATAAATTACATATTTAGGGAAATCTTAAGTCTCAAAATTAATAACTGAATTTTGAAACACAATAAAATGCCAAAGTCAATCCCATGCCTCAGTTTTGTGGAGCTTCTCTGTCACTTTGGTAGCCCAGCCCATCTCTTAGATGCTTTGGTGTTTGAAGCTGGAGAATTTCCTGTTTCCAGCTTCAGGTTCTCTGAAAGGTAAAGCCAGAAGCCCAGGATGCTTAAATAATGTGCTTCTACCTGTCTGCCTGCCTGCCACCTTGGTTAGGGCCTCGTGCCCTAGGACAGATGCCTCTATGATGGCCATCTCAAGAGCAGAGGATAGAGAAGGTCCCGGCCCAGCCGCTCTCAGGGCACACACATTCAAGGCATCTGGACAGTTGTATATCCAGAGGTCTTGGATTGAGGTCATTAAGCGTGTACTTCCTGACTACAACCTTTTTTGGTATCATGAATCATCCAAGAGTCCGGAGTCTAGCTCTCTTACCCTGGAACCCCCGGGAGGTTAGGCCTAGAGTAGGTGTTTGTGAAATCCAGGCTCAATCTCTTCTGAGTGTGGGGCAATGGAAAGATGCCATTAGCATTCAGGGCACGGTACTCATCTCAACCCTTCTGTTTCATCTGGGGAGCCCCCATGATCTCATATATAAAATGCAGGGGTGGGGGACAGAATTAGGTTTTCAAATCAAAATCCTTTCTTCGTACACAAATTTCCTGGGAACCCCATTGCACATAAGTCAAAGTAGGATGAGGAACAGGTAGATTTGGATTCCCCATCTCTGCTCATTAATATTATAATATAATAACGACTATGTAATAATTATAATATATTATAATGTTACAATGTAATATATTATCCATTCTAATATAATAATTATATTCCCGGATAGAGCCTTCTTTATAGCCTAAAACCCTAAGCAGCTGGGCCGAGGTTTTTCTTCTTCTTCTTCTTTTTGTTTTTTTAAGATTTTATTTATGTATTTCAGAGAGAGAGAGTGAGTGCACAAGCATGAGGCAGGGATGAGGGGGGCAGAGGGAGAAGCAGACTCCCCGCTGAGCAGGAAGCCCAATGCGGTGCTTGGTCCCAGGACTCTGGGATCATGACGTGAGCTAAAGGCTGACGCTTAACCAACTGAGTCACCCAGGCTCCCCTGGGCCAGCTTTTTCTTCTAAAATCTCTGATGGTTCTTGGATTCCCCCTCTCCTTAGTTTTTATAAAGCATTCATAAGACTCCTATGAACTATTTCTCCAGGTGATTTGTCTCAGAATCACGCCTGTCCACTTACTTTGAAAACTTCTTCCTCCATACAGAAAATGCCCCATTGCCCGAAACTTCTTTCCTAAAATGAACATCTGAGACTCCACCCCTGTGAAGCATCCACTATGCCCAGGGGAAAAAAGAACCTCAGAAACCTGATTGACTGGGGCACCTGGGTGGCTCAGTGGGTTAAAGCCTCTGCCTTCAGCTCGGGTCATGGTCCCAGGGTCCTGGGATCGAGCCCCGCATTGGGCTCTCTGCTCGGCGGGGAGCCTTGCTTTCCTCTCTCTCTCTCTCTCTGCCTGCCTCTCTGCCTACTTGTGATCTCTGTCTGTCAAATAGATGAATAGAATCTTTAAAAAAAAAAAAAAGAAAGAAAGAAACCTGATTGACTTAGCCTTGAGCCCCTGTCCCCTTCCTCGCTTTCCTTCCAGATTGTCTTTCTTCACTTTGGAGCCAGCCAAAGCGAAGAAAGTCTCTGGACCCACGCAAGGAAGAAGACCTGCCGTTGATGAAGTATTCACTGTGTTTTATGCGGTTACTACGTGTTCTATGGATTAATTCTGCCAATGGCGCTATAGTCTTTAGAGAAACAGAAAATTCTCAAAAACCTACTATGTGCCAGAGGTCTGTCGCCAGAGGCCCATTAATAAATACCACAGATGATGTGTCTGCTGTCCCTTTGGGAACCAGAAAATAAACAAGTGGACGAAAGTACACAAATTAGACAAGTTCAGATACTCACCAGTGCCATAAAGAACATAAAAAGTACAGATGGGACACACTGTGTTCCTTATCTGGAGCAGTCAGGGAAAGCTTTAAGGAGGTCAGCCCTGTGACATGGGACAAGTATGCTAATGAGGAGTCAGTCATGTGTTGGTTTGGAGGAGTATGATGTCAGGCGAAGGGAACGGTGCGTGCGAAGACTCTGGGACAGAAATGAGCGTGGCATGTGTGGCTGGTGCTCAGTGAATGTGGGGAACGTGATAGGAGATGGGGTCAGATGAGGACGTGAAAGCTGATAGCAATTGAGTGGATTTAGATGTTATTTGTCAGTTACTTACTAGGTGCTGGCACGGTGGGAAGCATTTTATAGGAGACCCCGGGGGATAAGTGTCATTTCTCCGCTGCATGGATGAAGAAGCAGAGCTGAGAGGTTAACCCGAAATTTCCTAAAGGATGCAGAGATTACCGGGAGCTGGAAATAGGGCCCGGTCCCTGCCCAGGTTAGCCTTTCTCCCGTGTATCCCTTGCTGAGGGAGCCTGACCCACAAGAGGCCTATTCTCTTCAGCAGCAAGCACCGTCCCTGAAACCGAAGAATCCTTCTCCCATACACCTTTTCCCTTTTACCTCCGTCTTTCTCCATGGAGTGCTCACTGTCCAAAGAAAGAAAGATGCATTTATACAGTGGTTCTCCATTGCTTTTAAATAAGCTAATTCCAAATACCATCTAATTAGAAGTAAAAACCAATTCTTGGCCAGTCAGAAAGTGGTTTCCTATGAAAACTATTCATTGTATCAGAAGTAAGAGGAAATTCGATCTGGTTATATGAGACTGATGCACTGCCTACCGCGCTAAGGAGGCACCTTCCGTCTGGTTGTATAATCAGATTTTTTTTTTCCTCCTGCATTTCCTTATCTCCATCGTTCCTGACATCATCCTTCTACAACTAATGGTATCTTCCTCTGGACCGGGTGTTCGGCTCTGAAACCCGACTTGGAGCATGCTGTTTCCCTAATCAGAACCCCATAAGGATTCTCCACTGCCAACCAGATGCTGGGCTCCACAATGTTTGCCTAAGCCTCCTGTCTAGTTTCATCGCCTCCAGTCCTTCCTCTGCATCCCTGCAAAGCAGACAGTACCTTGTGTGTTAACCTTTGTATCTCACGGTCCGGCTGTCGGTCCCGCTCTTCCTTCCTCTGGGCCCACGGCCCCCCAGCTTGGTCCCTCTCAGAGGACACCTTCGACTTGAAGTCTTTTCCCTCCTCCAGAACAGCATGAGGCTTTTGACCTATTCCAACCCCCCAAGTACTTGATTTGTTCTTCTCTGGCGCTTTTTCCCTGTGGTTCATTAATTATGTACATTCTGAGCTTCCCTGTAAGAGTTTGAGCTCCTGGAGGACAGTGGCCCATTCTTCCGGGTCATTTTTTTTTGGTTCTCTCACCCATCACAGGTTTTTATGCCCTGGAGCTGTCCAATAAATTCATTGAATTTGCTCCTTTGGAAGAATTTGGAGCTTTTCACTGTCCGCAGAGTCCGCACAGCACCCTCCAAATCTGGCCGGGGCTCTGGTGTGTCTCCACCCACTGCAAAGCCTGCAGCCTTCTGATAAGAGAATTTTCCTGTGACCGTCTTGAATAAAATCAAGATGCTTATCATATTTCTTGAAAGGAGCAAAAAGGATTAGGGCCTTAAAATATCATTATTTCCCTGGTTTATGCAAGGCTTCCTTTTTCTCTTTTGGTTCCTGTCTGTCTCTTGTAAAAAGAAGTTAAGCTTAAGGTTTTGTATTTGCTGAACGCAGTGGGGGATCAGACCGAGGTTGCTCCAGGTGTGTGATCTACTAGAGAACACCGGCCACCATTTCACCACGAGTGAGGTTTCTTGAGACAGCACAGGGCACAGAGGGACTGATGGCTGGGCCGGATTGTGGGTGTGAGTTGGCCAAGGCCAGATTGCTCAGGCTAAGGTGTAGTGCGGCAAGCTCAAGGGATAGCAAGTCTGTGTCCTCTGCCCTCAGTTTTCTTTTCTTTCTTTTTTTTTTTTTTCTTTTTAAAGATTTTGTTTATTTATTTGACAGATCACAAGTAGGAGAGAGGCAGGCAGAGAGAGAGGAGGGTCCCCGCCGAGCAGCCTGATGCAGGGCTCTATCCCAGGACCCCGGGACCATGACCCAAGCCGAAGGCAGAGGCTCCAACCCACTGTGCCACCCAGGCGCCCCTGCCCTCAGTTTTCTAACTAACTTGCTACATGACTGGCTCAGTGGGTCCCTGCTCCTTTCCCGCTTAAGTTTTGAGAAGCGTTGGGCTTTGACATTAGGTAGACTTGGGTTTAAATTCAGGCTTTACTGCTGAGCGGTGTGTGACTTTGGACAAGTTCTTGACTGTCTGAGCCTCTCTTTCTTCCTCGCACAGAGAAAATGATGGTGCCTCCCCCAGTGTTGTCATGAAGGTGCGGGCTCATAAACATTGCAGCGTAGGCGTGCAGGGAGAGCTCCCGGAGGGGGAGCTGCTACCATTTTTACTCTGGATCTCGCGACATTTGAAATTCCAAAGCCACATGGAGAGTCCTATAGGAAGCGTGTTGAGATACTGAGGGCAGGGCAGTGGTGAGAGGGGCGGGTGTTGGCTGTGTCTGTGTCAGTCACGTGACCTGGAAACAGGCAGGCTATGACTCCCACGCAGGAGGAGAGAGAAGTGGGTTGCAGAATCAGAGAAGTACAACATGGCGAGCAGGGACAGGAAGCCGAGTTATCACCCAGTTGCCTTATTACAGAACACAGAAATGTCTCTATGTCTGCTCCAGTTCATGAAGTTCCTAAGCCATAGTCATGCTCTACCTGCTGAGAGGTGAAGGGACTCCACTTTTTGAGTCCCTAAGACATGGCAGTGCTTCTGCGGCCCTTTCTGTAACTTACTAACGTTAAAAAAAAAAAAAAAAAAGGATTGGCTGGATGGAATCTTGGTTTTCCAGCTTGCCGGCTTGTTTGGGCAAGGGAATTCCCCTCTCTGAGCTCCAGTTTCTTCAGGAGTAAAAGAGAGGTGTCAAGGTTACCTAATTTATGAGATTGTATAATTTAAATCAAACTACGTGTATGCTAGCGATTAGAACACCCCCAGGCAGATAATTGGTAAAATTATTATTATTATTGTGTTCATGGTTATTTTATCTGATAAACCCTATTTTGTGGACAAATAAAAAGACACTGAGCTCCTTAACCAAGGTCATACAAATAATAATGAGCCGAGCCAGGGCACAAACCTAGATTTGCCTGTCTTGAGGATCATTGCTTTACTTTCCTGCCTGTGTTGAAGGGAAGAGACAGAAGCAAGGCCGTCGAATTTGAAGAGACGCTCCGTCCGAAATTAGAAGACGTTTTATAACATGTGTGCATAACATGTAGCCTGGATGGATAGTCCTTTAAATTGGTCTGGAGCCTTGGATGAAAGGTCAGACATTATCTGTGTTTTTAAAAAAACGTGGTTGAGACCAGATAATTTAATTTCAATTGAGTCTTTCTCAGGATTGAATGACATGAGGGGGTTACGTCATTTCATTCCAGCCCCGGTCCCCTGAGTTAGCATGGTAATCATTTGTATATGGTCTTCTGGTCAACAGGGCCCAAATGGGGACCCATATTCCATTGTTTAATGATGAAGTTCTTGGCCAGAGTACACACTGTTCCCCTCTTCACCCCACATTCTTCCTCCAAAGCCATTGATAAAGCAATGCGTCTTTATCATCCTCAGGAACTTGTCCCGAGCCTGTGAGTCATCCATGACTAAGGCTTTGTGGAAAGGAAGTGGAGCGAGGGCTTTCTAATTTCAAGTGAAAAGCCCCTGGCTGGTTGAGCCATAGCACCATTTCTGATGGGACTTCTTGTCCCAGCCAGCCAGAGAGTGGGCAGTGGTCAAGGGGATGTGAGTCAATGGAAGGAACCAGGAAAGAGTATTCTTATCGGGGCCACCCTTATTACTGCATCTCCTCTCCTCAACACAGAGCCTTCTGGAAACATTGAGCTTATAAAAGTAAAAGGCCAAAGTCATTCCAGAATTCTGTCTCATCTAATAGTAGCCCTCTCCGTGGAGAGCAGTCTCTATTTATTTTCTAATTTCCTGGCATTTATTTGCTATTCAAACCTTCCTATTGTGGTTGATGGTTTCACTTGCCGTAGGCTGTGTGATGGAAAAAACAAAACAAAACATGGACTCTGATGTCCCCTTGAATTCTGCTGCCTGCTGAGTGGCTTTTGGCAAGCCATTTTCCTTCTGAGCCTCAAATCCTTTACGAAACAAGTGTCCTAGCCTATTTCACAGATACCAAATACTTTTTATTCACTTGACAAAGATTTTTGTGGAGAGAGGAGAGATAAATAAATTAATGTTGTTCACAGGCATTTGATGGCTTTCCATGTTAATAGAAAAGATATGATCCCCAAAATGATAGAATAGAATAGAATAGAATAGAATAGAATAGAATAGAAATAGAAAAGATATGGTCCCCAAAACTAGAAAGCCAGGTGAGAAGTGCTAAGTTGGGTGCAGTTAAGAAACCATATGCTAAAATGTATAGGATTGGGCAACAAATACCAACTGTCATCATCATCTTTACTACCGTCATCATCATCACTATTCCAGTACTCTTGGTGGGAAGTCATTCCTGATTTCTCAACCATCTCTGCCTCCTACATTCAGTTTCCAAATTCTCTTCCTTTGAAAGGTCTTTTATCTCATTTTTCCTTTTTTGTTTCATTGCCAGTTGTCAGGGCTCATTCCCCATTCCATCATACCAGACAACTACATTGTTTTCCAATTCTTTTTCCTTTACGTCTGTCTAGGTTAATGTATTTTTAAAATTATACACAGGCACACAATAACTAAAATAAATAAAAAATAAAGTATAATTTTCCATTTGATGAAAATTTTCCATATTCAACAATGCTCCTGAGAAACTTCAAGTGGTTCCCAGTAGCTCATCAATGTGTCGTCCGTGCCCAAAACACAATCCCACTCTGTCAGGTCGTTTATGTGGCTGTTCCCAGCTCTGCTGCAGCCCACTTGTGTTTTTCTCCCATCACATGCTAGTTAAAGCCAAGTCCCAGTTCATGGGCGACCCTGTCTGTGGAGCCTAATCCAGCCCACCCTGGTCTTAGTCCACAGGACCTCATTCCCTGGGGCTACAACCGCAGTCCCCGAGGAAGGATTCTCTCAGGCTCACACACAAAACAAACCTCCAAACCAGGCATCTCAGCACAAAACCACCACCAGCAACAAACAACACTGAGTAAAAATGTCCTCTAATTGACCAAGCCCGACCAGGGCATAGAGAAGGTCGGCGCATAGAGACGGTGTCCTTGAGATAGTATCTCAAAAAGATATAATAAGAAACAACCTTATTAATCACCCTAGGAATGGAAGGAGTAATTGCTATCAGTTTCATTAGTATCCTGAACTTCATTCAGATAGACTTTTATAAAACACCTACTGTTTAATACAATTCTGCTAGGCCCTAATAATGGGGGAAAAAGCCTCAGGGCTTGTCATGGTGGTCTCGGGGGCCCCCATCTTGGGGAGAAATAGAAAGCAGAGGAGACTGTTGTGCTGGGTGGTGGGTCAGCTTGATCCTGAGTGCCTCTCACTGTAGCCAGCCCGGACTGGGGATTAACCCTCCCACTGGATGTGCAGACCCACACACCAGGGCGAGTGGGGAACTGGTGAGTTGCTTGGGGGAGGACCCCACATGGGTATCTCGAGGGCTTAAGGAAGCGTCGTACTGACAAGGACATCTGCAAAACCCAATACTTACTACCCACCAGAAAATTTCATCTTTCCCTTGTCCTCATCACGTGAAAATTACACGGCAAAAAATGTATTACAGTTCTAACATTTTGGGCCCAATAAAACTCTTTGAGAGCTGGATAAAATCTCTGGCTTTTCCCCTGAAGATCTGGACATAGGCACAGATTGTCAGATACATGTCCAAGAAGCTCCTTTATTCTCTGAAGTAGAAACTCAAGGTCAAGATGAAAACCCCTGCTTAATGGGAGGCCGTGTCTGTGGATACAACAATATTGATTTGATGACATCACATCACAGAGTCTTTTCTCCTACCAGGCCTCCTGTTGGTGGGATATTTATTTCAAAGCCATAAATACGGCCTCCACTGCCACCGTTGTCTGTTGAGTGATTTGTCATAAAGAACGTATTTCTTCTCGTAACATCTTTCTTTCCCCCCAGATAGCTCTGTGGCAATTATCTCATAAACTGCTACAGATTCCCCCTGAGCTGGATGGTGGAATGTGTCATTGCATTCATGTTCTGACTCCAACGCAAGGTCTAGAAGAGTCTGAGCAAATGGCTGAGACCTTGGTGAATCACTGAATGAACTCCGAATTATTTCACTCAGTAACGATGTGTGTGTCGGGCATGGTCCTCTGCTCTGGGTCTGCCAAATCTCAGATTTCTGGCTTGTTCCTAAGTCTGTTCCAAGAGGAAAAAGCCTGTTCTCTTTGGAAATTGACTGGGTTGAGTCCAGCATCGCTAACTCAGTAAGAATACCTTCCATTTTCAAAGCACCCATGAAGGCTGTTGACAGTTTCTGGAAGGACGCAAACTGGATTTGAATCTTAACATCAGGAACTTAACCACTTGAGGTTTGTTTTTTTTTTATTTGTAAAAGTAAAATTCTTTCTAGAGCAAGCGTCAACAAACTACTATGGGCCGCGTCTAACCATCGGCCTGTTTCTCATCACCCTTGAGCTAAGAGTGGTTTTCACTTTTGCAAAGGGTATAAAAACAAGCAAAAAATCAACAACATAAAACCAAACAGAAAAAGAACAAGCGAAATAGAAGAAGGATATGCAACAGAGACTGTATGAGGATGACAGGACCTCCATGCCTGAGGAAGTCAGCCCTGTAATAGTACGATGACCTGACATACTTCCATCTAGCCCTGTATAGGAAAAGTTTACAACTCCTGCTCTAAATCAGGATGCCTGTTTGATTCCTTGTGGCCTCTTCCCAGCAGCACAATCTTGAGCAGATTAGCCAACTTCTGCCTCTAACTTTCCTCCGATGTCAGGAAGCAGTGATAATAACACTTACTGCTCATGATCTAGGGCTTACACACGAAGCTGAGACTGGTCTAAGGTAAACACTGAAGAAATGTTAACCATTGCTATTAAAATCATATGGCCATCATCACTAACTCTTCCAAAGGCGTTTGCAAGTATTAAATGAGAGAGCATCTCTTGAGCACCTAGTACGGTGCCCTTCTCACAGAAGGTACTAAGAAATGTCAACTACCCTTGTTACTACAATCTCCATGACCACCTACATCATCCTACCAGAAGCTCCCAGCAACCCAGCAGTTGGTGTTACCGTCCCCCGCTAATAACTAAGGCACTGAACTCAGGGAAGCGAAGGGCTAGACGCTGAGCCAGGAATTGAGAGAATAAGGGCGAGTGTAGATTTTGCATTCTGGACCAGCGTGTCCTCTCTCCACACCATGCTGCCTCTCCCATAAAACATCTGAGGATCTGTTGTTTGTTAGTTTTCTCCAAATGATATACTTTGAGTCCTGGGAGCCTGACAAGACAGGCAAACATGACTGTGTTCTTCCCTGGCAAGGCTCTGCAGACAGGAAGCTGGGATAATTGGATTCCAGCCATTTGATCTTAGGACCGCATATGTAACCAGCCAACCGTGGATGACCAAGCCTAATGGAAAAAGCCCTGAGCAAACAAATACAACCCCCCCTTTAGGACCTCATTGTTTATGCTGCCGAGAGTGAAATTCATCAACAGCCGCCAGCACCCACCCTCCCAATACATCCATTCAGGACAGAGTTGGCTTCAGGATGTGCCAGACTTCAGTCTGCCACTAGCGACCAGCTAAGCTACCTGCCATGGGGAAGCGTGAGAGGGGAAGTCAGCATGTTTTTGACAACAGAGCTGGTGTGGTCAGAGGCGTATTGTATTGTATTTGGTTCTGGCCAAAAGCCAAAACATATCTGAGCAAAGCGCTTCCTGGAAGTGATGTGTATAGCAGGTTGTTAAGATCAGAGTGGTAGGTATCGTGAGAATGAGCTCATGACTAGAAATAGGGAACATCTCCAAGTTCGCTCATGGAAGGGTCCCTGTCATTTCTGACCGATGTGAGCTGTAATTCCACATTAGCTCAGGTTCTCGTTAAGACAGTAGATGCAAACAGACTCCACCGCTGGGCGGTGTGGAAGGTCGTGCTCCCTGAGGCTGTCTTTGCAGAAGTCATGAAAAGGAGCTTCAGCATTGCCCCTGATGCACAGGGCAGAAGAATTAGAAGGGTACTTTGTAGAAGGGGCATCGCCCTGCTAGGGACAGCTGATGACCTGCGTCTGCCGGGTGGTCAGCTTTGCTTTAGAAACAGTGTGTGACTTGTTCCCCACCCATTGTCTAAGAGACACAGAACCGTCGGTCTGAGCAGCAGGAGGAGAAAACAACCTCCCTGTCCAGGGAAGGGAGCCCTGTGGGTCTCTGTGTTAAGCCTGATGGAGTTTTCTCATATAAGCCTATGGCTATGATGTCGGGATAGTAACACAATCAATATTTGTGAATAAGGCACTTTTAAGTAAGCGTTCCTCTAAGAGTGGCAGGAGTGGAACTGATCAAAGAAGCCAGGGACCTCAGAATGTCCAAGCTCTCCGGGGTGTTTCCAAGCTTCAAGCCATTATTCCAGGATCCCAGCTCCCGGCCAGGCCCGTCTGTCTGTCTGCCACTGAGCCTTATCTGCTTGGCTTTGAGCTTCGTTAACACCTGCTGCCAGACAGCTGGCTACCACCGCCCAGTCCCTGGCCAGTCACATCCCATCTGAAGAGCAGCCAAGGCAGCTCGCCTCGTGCGGCTTGCTGGGTCTGTCCTGAGCTCCCAGCAGAGGTCGTGTCTGGACTGAACATGCTTCAGAAAGGTAAGCCTGCCCAGGGAGCATGGTCTAGTGTGATCATTTAAAGTCTCCCCCACTGTCTGGGCAGAGGAAGGGGACAAGGGACCTATATTTTTCATTCAGATCTTCACACCACCTCATGCGTGTGTGGGGAGTATAAAAATAACAGACATCAAAGGGGTTTTGTGAGATCACGGTCTGCAGTACAAACGTAAGAAACAATCTCTGTAAATAAAAACAGATCTGACTGGATGTGGTTTTAGGTGATCGCTCCAGCTCCCAAACAGTGGGAAGTCCCAGGAAGACTGTCCTGTTAACCCAGCAAGGCTGACGTGGACAGGGGACAGTCAATAAGGTCTTTCAATACAAATGATAAAATTTCTGATAATCTAAATTTTTATTTCCTATTCATATTTTAAATTTCATCTTAACCTTACTTTAGGGTGTAAAATTAATCACATCTCCCATTTTTAAGGATCAGGCAGTGCGAAAAAGTGTTAAGAATTACATTCTAGTCTGAGATTTTCACAAGAAAAATTTTTTGGTTTTTTTGTTTGTTTTTTTGGCTGGCATTTGCTATGTTCAAACATGTTTATAAACTTCCCCACACGTCGCCCTTCCAAAAGTTCATCCATTGGACTCCTTAAGGTTTATAGCCAAGAAAAACAGTATTGTGGCTTGCATTTAAAAGGAAAAGGTTATAAATAAATATGTAAGAGTAGTTAAAATTTTAATGAGAATATTGAGGACACACACACACACACACACACTCCCCCAAGTATTAGTTACTTGTACAGTTTACAGTTCTATTATCCTGTGAGTAATCCCAGCCCTATACCAGTAGGACTGGGGGTGGAGGACCCAGAGAGAAGGGGTGATTTCCACTCCTCTTGCATAAAACACACCATGGCTTTTGGTATTTGAGCCCCTGGGTTCTGATAGTCTGACTTCCAGAGAAGCATGTCAGGCAAACCAATAACCAGACATTTAAGTCTTCAACTGATTATTTATGGCCTAATGAAAGTTTCCTACTTTCCCACATTTTCACACCAGCCTGTGTATTGTTGAAATTGAAGAATTTCACAGAATATTCAGAACGCTCCCACAGTAAGCCCTAGAGAGCTTTGTTAGTGAAGGACTGGGAGACACGTCACAGTGCTAACGAAGGACTGGAGAGAACCAGTTGAAGGAAGCAAAAGTTGAGGGTCCGAGTTGCCATTTAAGCACGTCGTTAACTGAAAGTTTGCCGAGAGTAGTGCCAGCTCGTATTGACTGAGTCCCGTGCATGTGGTGAGCGTGCTTTGTTTCTGTTAACACTCCCTGTGCTATGTTCAGTGATTTCTGGGGTACAGGTGAGGAACTTGAGACATGGGGAGGTCCAAGGTTGAGGGCCTACTGAGCAGTGGGGCTGAGATTAGAATTCTGGACGTTTGACTCTCAATCAGCATTGCCTAGCAAATAATGATCAGTAAGATGAATAAGCCGCGGCTTGTAATTTATGGGGAAACATACCAGGTAAACGCGCATGTAGGTTGCACTTCATTAAGCTACATCAAGGCCTGTCACAAGGCAGCTTGTACTGTCAAATAAATTATAGAAGCAGGAAATGCGATGTCTGTTTACAAGAAGGAAAGGCGTTATCATATTGACATCGTCAGAGGTAGCTGAGTGGAGAAAGCGGCCATATCTACCCAAAGATATTTTCAAAGATTCTTTGACAGAGACCTATCACAGGGGATGAGCTAAAGAAGAGAGAGTAGAGCTGAAGAGGGTATGTTCTGTACTTTTTAACCTTATGGTGAATCATTTTATCAGACTGCCCTTAGAAATCTTAAGTGCGGGATCCTGGCTTTCTCTTAACTGCTTGTCTCATCTAAAGTGGAACTTGATGTTTGCTACGGGGGAACATGGGCAGAGTTAAGAGAGCCTTATAGAGCCTAGAGCCCTGAAGGAGATAGATATTTGGGTGGGGTTTCCTAGTACAGGGCTTCAGGGTATCTCTGGGAAATAGGAGGGAGCCATGGACAGCTCTTCCTTCTTAGAATGGGACCCAGAGCTCAATTAAAAAAAAAAAAAAAAAAAAAAGAGCCTCATTGCTTTCCTGGCCCAGAGTCAGATGGGGGCTGGGGCAAGGCAGGGGGTGGAGTGGACAGGACGACCAGGATTCTAGAATCGAGGTTCAGATTCGAGATGCTCGCAGTTTAAAGGTATGTGCTTCTGAGTCAGGCCCTGGGGGTCGAGCCGTGTTTTCCCTCTTGCTCACCAGATTAGCTTGGTCACATTGCCTCAAAGCCTCAGTTCCTCATCAGAAAACGGGGACAGGACGCCCTGCCTCACAGGTGGTGGTGAATATGATACGGGATTACTCCTCGTTCACATAAGAAATGCAGGATGGAACCTGGCAGCCATAAGGACTCAGGAAATGGGGCTAGTGATGAGGAAGAGGAAGGGGAGGCGGGGGGAGGGGGTGGCTGTCTGTGCGTCCTGGAGACCCATCATGCTGCAAGGTTGACTCGGAACACGTGGCTTTCAGCAGTGTTCGCTGCTGGGTACCTATGGACAGGAGACTGCGCTCTTTAGGCCGGTGACCTTCCGTGGTAAATTCAGGGGGTCACCTGCACAGGCACCCTTCCCAGGCTGCTGTGAGACCCACATGAGATGCCAACTAGTAAAGTACTTTCTAGACAGTGTGACGTAACCATGTGGTGCAATAATTTTGCTCCCTGCTTTATCCTCCCTAATGGCACTTTGAGGCTGCTGGAATGATCCTTTAGGCTAAGATCCCCTGTCCACTAACCTCTGTGTTTTCTTTCTTTTTTCTTTCTCAACTTCTGCTTGGCTCTCCCTCATCTGTGGCTGTTTTCTGTTTCAACTAAAAGCGGCTGCTCCCCTGTCTCCGGCTTCCTCCTGCTCTTCTGCAATAGACCAGTTCCTGTCTGACTCTGTAAGTCTGTCACTGTCTGTGTTCTGAGTCTGTCTGTGTCTATCTCGTCACTTCTTCCTACACCATGTCCTTGGTCTCTGCCTGTTCTTCTGTCTTCACTGGACCCGCTTGTCCCATGGACACGTCACCAGACAGGGAAACAACACAATTGTTGCCAGAAACCCGCCACGCCCAGACTTCCTTCTGGACCTCGACTGCTATTGATCTGAAGGCTGGAAAAATGTATGGTTTGGGGGCTTTCTTTCTTTTTCTATGCTTTAATTTTTAGATTTTGTTTGGGGCTTCTTCCGTGTTCTGGGAGCGCAGCCTTCCCCGGGCCTCTGGGAGATGGGCCCCCGCCGGAGCTGGATTCACCCTGTGAAATCACGGTCCTCAGAACCTCTGTTATCTGGGTCATCCCAGGTCCCCATTCATCCTGTCTCTCCTCGGCTATGAGTGCTGAACTCCTTCATCTTTCCTTTTTCTCAAAGATTTATCTATTTGAGAGAGGGAGAGAGAGCGAGCGAGCGAGTGCATGAACGCAGGTGGGGGAGGGGCCGAGGGGGAGGGAGGAAGACTCTCCAGCGACTCCTCACCAGGTGTGAGCCCAACACAAGCCCAGATCCCACAACACTGAGATCACGACCTTCACCAGACTCAAGAGTCAGCGGCTTCCTCGGCGGCATCTCCTAGGCGCACCACCCTTCATCCTTCTTAAACAAGTGACTGTGACCAAATCAAGGGGGGCGACTTTTGATAGTATTTTATTAGCATCTTATTTGGAAACACATTTATATCCATGGAAAAACAGTCCAGAGATAGTACAGAATGTTCCCGTACACCTTTCACACAGCTTTCCCCAACACTAACATTTTACACAACCATGATAGTTGATCAAAGCTGGAAAATTAGCATTTTCCCAACACTAGCCACGGAACTACAGACTTTATTTGGATTCCCCAGTATCGAATCAGATTTTGGAGCCACTTTATTCAAAGCTGTGGTTTTGGCTTTCCTGTATTAAGGCATCCTAATACAGTCACAGCCTAGAGAGATGGACTGAAACATTTTCGTCTTCACCAAGTGACCGCTGTTGGCTTCACTGGGTCAATTTCTGTCAACTTGCTTCTGTTTCTTTGCTCTTTGCACACATCCACTGTCCTTTTGTGCGGCAGCCTGTCTGTCCAGCTCTAGCGAGCTCTGATCTGCCATGTGTGGAAGAAGAACCAAACTTTTTAGAGTTACACACAAACCCAGTGTAAATATTCTCTGAGTGAAAAACCAAGGGAGGCTAAGACAAGCCAGCACACTTGCGACAGCTACTCTGCTGATTCAGAGGCCTTTAAAAAGAACAAACAAATAAAAACCTCTCAGTCAGGTCTCTGGATAGGTAAGGTCCCTGGATGCTTGACCTCTAGATAAATGAAGTGTTAGTAAAAGATTCACAGAAGCACCCACTGGCTCCCACCCTTCTGGTCATTTATTTTCTCTTGATGCCTCGGGTTTTTCCGAATTAATCTCCTAAAGACAAAAGTCCCCTCTCTCTAACACAGCCAGTTGTTTCCTTCTTTCTCCCTGAACATTTTTGCTTTGGCTCCTTAAGATCTCCAGGACTAGTCTGCTGGGGTGGCCATCACAAACTGTCATGGGTTGGGTGGCCTAACCAACATTTATTCCTCACAGGTTTGGGGGTTGGGAAGTTCTAGATCCAGGAGCCAGCAGATTCGTTTCCTGGTGAGAATCCTCTTCCTGTCCTGCAGACAGGTAACCTTCTTACTGAGTCTTCACACGGCAGAGAGAACCAGGGAGGGAGGAAGAGAGAGAGGAGGTGCTATGGTCTCTCTTCTTCTTCTTATAAGAGCTCTAATCTCTTCATGGCTGCCCCCCTCTCAAGACCTCACCTAAACCTAATTATCTCCCAAAGGCCCCACCTGCAAATACCATCCTATTGGGAGTTAGGGACATATTTGGGGTGGGATGCATTTAGTGCATAATACTTTCAATCCTCTACCAGCTGGAAAACATGGCTTTCTTCATCTTCAGACTCCCAGCTTCTCTGCCAGGGTGTTTCCATGGGAACGACCCCAGCCCATGATGTGATTTTCGTGCAAAGGTAGCTTTCTCAGTTTCCTTCCCATGGAGAGACTGAGAACCAAAACTACTCCCAAGCAGGGCCATTTCCAAATGTGGAGGAGACCCCCCACACACACACACACCCTGAGAAGCTATGGCATGGAACATAAAAGATGAAAAGCACATCAGAGAGGCAGAGATTATCTGAGCAGGACAGTACACAGAGCCACGTGAGGACCAGGGACAGAAAACCTGCCAACGTCCTCTGTAATCAATATAAATGCCAAGCAATGCCAGGGAGGACTGTCTCATTCTGTAATGCATTCACGTGCTTTCTATTTCTATAGATTCCATGATATTCTGCACTCTGTGGGAGGTGTCCTGAGCTCTATAGCAAGAATTAAGAAGGAATAACGTTGGGAATTACTAACAGCAAAAAGGGCTCCGGATTCCAACACATGTGGATTTGAATCTTGGCATTGCCCATTGAGGGCTGAATGACCTCTGCAAGTCAAAGTCAAGAGCAAGTCAAAGCTCTTTGAGTTTCAGTTTCCACATCTGTGAAATGGAAATATATAAAATAATGGTGCTGACACCATAGAGTCATTGTAAGCACTAAATACAATATTATTTTCCACGCACTTAGTGCAGGGTCTGGTATAGAGGGCTGAAAGATCGTTACCTCTTATAAGATAGGGACCTTCCCTTTAAGGAGTGTTAAGAGGTGAGAGTTTTGTCCAATCAAACACCTGACATTAACAGATAATTTGTATTTCTACAGACACTAACTGCTGATGGATAGTGTAGAAGGCTTCTGGAAGGCCTCCTGGTGGGCATGAACTGGGTCTTTAAGGAGAGGTAGGATTTGAATGTGGCAGAATTTGGGAAGTGTCTGTAGACATGAAAGACAGGAAGCATGGACATCATATCATTCAGAACACTGTGGCCTACAAGGACAATCTGCAACACTAACTAAAATTAACTTAAACAAGGAGATCATTTATACAAGATAGAAAGTCTAGAGCTGGGTAGTTTCGGGGTTGGTTAATCCATTAAGTCAAGAGCAGCATGGAGGACCACCCAGATGCTTTGTATCCTTTTTATCTTTCCACTCTGCCATTCTCATCCTGTTAGTTTTCATCCTGGGATGATGCTCTTATGGTCACAAAATAGCTGCAACAGCTCCAAACACTGCATTCTTCTCAAAAACCATAGCCATAATCAAATGCTCAAAGATAAGGCAGACTTTTCTTGCACTTGACTTTCATTCAGTATGAAAACATTTTTCAGCAGACTCCCCTAGCAGACCATCGGGTCCTGTCCACCAGGAGAAGATCACTGGCCAAGCCCTTAGCTGCAATGCATCGAGCACTTTTGCCTCTACTAAGAGACATCCCGTGTCAGAAAGAAAGAAGAGAGTATGGGCACTGGCTTTAAAATATATAATTCATAGTATCTACCACAGGCTGTAAATCCATTCATGCTCCCTGAAGGAAAACAAAGAGAGATCTTTTGGGGAGATACAGAGACCTCAGAGCAGGAAGTTTACTGGTCTTCCCTGGGGCTGAAATAAGGAACGGGGTGCTTTTAGGGATTGGCATTCCTCTTTCCTCTCTCAGAGGCCATAATGTCTGGCCTGCTTTGTACTACACATCAACTTCAGTCTTTTCTCTTTCTGGACCACTTTTCTCTGCTTCTGTGAACACATGAACCAAACCCGCCTCCCTCAGCCAGCCCTACCCATTCTCTGTTCAAGCAGTAAGAGCCTGACACGGTGTCTTGACGTCGTCCCCAGTCACGTCTTCTCTGGAGATGGAAGAGGAATGCTCTAGCTTTGGCCTCCACTGGGACCAGGGAGAGCCTGCTGCCGGGGTGGGGATCATGGCTCAGACTGTGGGAGACAGGGGCAGGGTGCCACAGCTGGATCTTATGGGAAAGAAGCACATGTAGGAGATTGTGCACCCTTGAAAGTATGGGGTGGGAGTGTGAGGGGAGCAGACTTAAAGGAAACCCTCCCTGTTTCAGAATAGTTATAAATTCCTGTATGAAAATGGACACCTGGACCATAAATGTGGATTTTTATCCTGACTCCACTGATACATAATCAAGGGGAGGGTCTGAGGCCCGGGACCCTTAGCCACCTTACAAAGGTAAGCTAGTCCAGAGTGGAACAACCAAGAAACTGAGGAGAGTGAAAACTCTGATGTGTGAGGAATGTTGAGGAACTGAAAATGTCTCTACCAGAGAAGAGAAGGTTCTGGGTGGTCGGGGGCTCCCTCATGAATGGCATCCACTTAGTTGCCCCAACTAAACTCAGGCTCACTGGGGCACCCTTCATAGTGGGTCCCCATGTGCCATCCATGATGGCGTCCTTCCCATCACTCTCCACAAGGTCCTCTTTCTCCTTTCTTTGCTACTAGCCTTGCTCATGACCTCAACTTTCCCAGACGAGGGAGCCTCCACGCCGGTTTCAGTGCCCTGACCATCCCTCCCATTTCCCACAGTGCAGTCAGTGTTCATCTCAGTCTCCATCACCTAAGCAATCAGCCCAACCTCCTTAGCCCAGATTTTAAGATCCCCAATAATGCCACCTCACCCTCCTTTAAGCCTCATTTCCCAGCACTCTCACCTCACCATACAGGATATATTCTTAGAACTTCCACCCTTCCTCCAAAAAGCATACCACTCTGTGCTCGGTCCTATCTCCCTGCCTTTACTTCACTCATGCTGTGCCTCAAACGCCAAACACCCCCATTGCCCCCATGGGTGAGGCATCAGCAGACCCTTCAAGATAAACATGTCCTTAATCTGACTTCTCAACACCCCCACTTGTCCCATCCAATATCTCTGAGCCACCTCCGGACACCTTAAGAATTATGTGTGGCGTGTGACATAATGGCTGTCCTAGGAGGCCCACATCCTAACCCCCAAATCCTGAGAATCTATCACCTACTTGGCCAAAGGGACTTTGTAGATGTGATTGAGCTATGCATCTTGAGATGGGGAGATCATCCTGGATTGTCCACGAGGCCCCTGTACTCACAAGCACCCTTACGACGAGAGGCAGGAGGGTCGTCAGTGGAGGGGGTGTGCCGATGCAAGCAGAGGGCAGGGCGGGGCGGCCATAAACCAAGCCTTGCTCAAAACCTTCGCAAGAGTTTAGGGATGGGCTTCTCCTCTAGAGCCTCCAGAAAGAATGCAGCTCGACCCTATCCTTTGACTGTAGCCCAGTGAGACCCATTTTGGACTTCTGATCCCCAGAACTGTAAGGTAATTAATTTGTGTTCTTTTAATTTAATGAATTTGTGGCTGTTTGTACAGAAGCAATAGGAAGCTAATACATCTACTAAATTACTTCTGGGTTCCCGCTCCAACCTCATTCCAGTCCATTCTATACACCACAGCTGGAGTGTTCTTCCAGACATGAAATCCTCATGCACCTGCTCTGCTCACAGCTGTGGCCAGCTTTCCGTGGCTTTCAGCTGAGTGAAGCCATCCATGGTGTGCTGAGCCTCACCACGCCTTCGTGCTCATCTTAGACTGACCCGCAGCCTGATCGACCCTCAAAGCGCCCACCCACCTCTGTGGCAGTGGTTTGCCAGCCTCCCCCTCCCCTGGCCTGCTGACCCCCTCCCTACCCTTCAGTTCTCATCTCCACCGCTTCCTGGCCCACAAGACCCTGATGCACAGCCTCACCTGTGTCCCTGTGACATGGTCTCGCGGCAAGCCCAAACATCCCGTCTCAGCACCTCTTGAGGCTGTGACTTTGCACCTGACCATCGGTCTCCGGTGCCATACTGTGGGCTCCAGAAGGACAGAGACTCTGCGGATTTTCTTCACCACCCTCATGTCTCTGGGGCGTGGCACAGTTCCTAGACCATGGTAGACACTGAAAATATGTTTGTTTGTTTGTTTTATTTGACAGAGAGATCACAGTAGGCAGAGAGGCAGGCAGAGGGGGGCTCCCCGCTGAGCAGAGAACCCGACCTGGGGCTCCATCCCAGGACCCTGAACCTTGACCTGAGCTGAAGGCAGAGGCTTAACCCACTGAGCCACTATGTGCCCCTGTTTTTAAATAAATAAGTGACCAAATGAAAAAGGCCAAGGACTTGAAAGTCTCATTCTTCCCAACATCAAGAAAATGCCCCATGTGAGGTTTTTGTTCCCAGGTGTTAGGGCTCCAGCTTCAGGAAACTCTGCCTTAGGGTTGAATCCCTTTAAACCCATGCATGTCTTATTTTAATAATTAAAACCTCTGGCAGGCACCCCATGTGAGCACCGCCATGCTGGGGGAGCACTGGGGTGACGTGGAATAAAGTCTAATCATTTCCTTAAAATGCCAGGCTGGGCAGGCAGAGGGGGCTATTATTATGCAAGTAATTATTGCATCCAAGCTACTCTAAGTGCGATGCTAATTGTTCAGTGAATGAATTGTAGACTCAGGTAATTACCAAACCTAATGTGGCTCCCTTCATGTTTGAGTAAATTAATGCTAAGGGGGGAAGCAACCCAGCTTGAAGGGAGCTCCCTCCCGCCTCGCCGTTGCTTGGGAAACAGCCGTGAGTTTTTTTCATCTGGACTTGAAACTGCCCAGGTTTATACCCACGCATCTGGGGTCTGCATTCTACTCAGCACAGCTGCAGAACGCCAAGTAAGATCGTAAACCAAACTGAACCGAGAGGCTGTTGCCACTCTGACAGATGACAGGCTGTCTCTGGGGCTCTTTCTTTATCTGTAAACCCATCATGAAGGTTTCTTCTGGCTCTGTGATCAATTGCTAGGTGAACAAATGTCTGATCAATTACTAAAGAATGATTTCTGCACCAAATCAGTGATCAAGAACTGGCTTCAAGTTTTATGTCCAATGTCAAGTCGCAACAGCGCTCATTAACATTTATGGAGTGCTTACTACTTGGCCATCATATTCTAATAAGCATTTTGTGTGCATTATCTCATCTAATGCTCACAACAACCCTGTGAATTGTAGTAATTCCCAGATTTGGTGACTGTCAGAGCCAGGATTTACTCAGGCATTAAGAGTTTGTATTCTTAACCATCCCACGTGTAACTACTTCTTGGACCCTAGGAAAGTCATATTTTTCTGAACCTTGGTTTCCTTAACAGTGAAGATACCAGTATCTACTATGCATCCAGCCCTTTGCAAAGCCCTTTAGAGAAAGTAATTTTATCATCACAAAGAAGCTGTAAGGTAGCTGGAACTGAGCTCCTTGACCAGCTCACACAACCAGCAGATGGTCGTGTCAGGGCTTGAAGGCTGTTCTGTTTTGGGGTTGGTTAATCCATTCAGTGTGCCTCCTTTTCCCCACTGGTCCTCAAACTGGGGATGTGTAGATCCCCATGAATATACTTACAGACTGCTGGAGGTTCATGCATTCTACTTGCAGAGACAAAACCTAAAGCTTGCCAGTGTCGGGGCGACATCAGGGTGAACCTCATGCAGGAGTGGGATCCGAATTCCCAAGGCAGTGTAGGTTCATAATGTGGCTGTCCTGATGACCCCTGAATCTGCTAAAATACCCATAGACTATGAAAGTGAAAACATCACGTTAAAGATCTGTATCTCATGGAGACTTGGGAATGTATACCCAAGCTCAGAGAGTACCTCTTTGGGCCAGACTCCATTGCAGCTCATTCGGTCCTGCCACTAAAGTCTCAGACTGGTTCCTCCATCCTGTGCTTACCACCCACCACACCACGGTGAGGACCCTCCCCACACACATGTTATAACTAGAAAGCATGTCCTTCTGCTGACCCCCATCTCTCAAAAGGCTGCTGCCCTTCAGCTGTGCTCTGGGTAAAGGGAACCTCCACTTGCAATATCCGCTCCAGGTCCACACCTCTCCTCTAGTCATTCCCGAGCTATCTGCTCAAGGGCACATGAGAAGCAGACGCTTAGGAGAGATGGAGCAAAGGCTGCTGGAGAGACGTGACTACACCCCGTGAAAGCACATTTTCTAATGTGATCACGTGTTTCAGTTTTCATTTTCAACCAGGACACCCTCTTCACATGAACTTGGTGTGCGAGGGGGTGCCCTTGATGGCCTGTGAAAGTTATTTACTGGCCACAAACAGGGTAAAGGGTTAAGAGTTTTGAGGTCAGGCATCACGGACACTGTGGCCTTCTCTCAATTGCTTTGCTTCTCTGAGTCTTGGTTTTCTCATCTATAAAATGGGTTTAAGTATTGTAGGTACCACTTAGAGTTGAGAAGAGTAAATGATACAAATGAAACAATGCATGTGATTATGGAAAATGGTGCCTGGGGCCCAGCTTACTTCCTCAGTCCCTCAAGCTGCGTCTGAGGCAACTACGGCTTCCAGGGCTGAGAGGACAAGACAGCAAACAGATGGAACAGAAACTTAGAGGAGGGACCCCGCACAGCAGAGACGAGACCTCTGAAGAGGAGGCGCTGGCCAGCTGGCGCTGCCGTCCTTCAGGGGCTGCCATGAAGCTGCTTATACAAGGGTTAGACTGAGAACTGGACTCAGCTGCGGGGTTGAAGAAGACTGGCTGGGATGGTGCCCGCCAGAGGAGCAAGGCCCTGTGCCTTCTCCCAGGCGTCCATCCTCCTGCAGCGCCCCCTGGTGGAGAAGCGCAGTTGGAGCCCCATAAGAAGCTGATACTCTGCAGCATCCTTACAAAGCCAAGCATAGAGTGGTTTTGGGGCTGAGCATTAATGACTCAGTAGCTGAAACACTGATTTCCCTGAGGTCTTCAGTCAAATACCTCCCCGAGACACCTTGCCTGGTCATCCTCATTAGAAGTGCATGATCTTCCTCTCTAGAGCCATTTCCACTCTTGTCTTCCCAACGTTCGTCTAGCAGGTGCTAGCAGGTGGTTTTTCAAGTCCCATCCCCCATCTCCCCCACCAAGCCTCAAGCCCAGCGGCAGCTTCAGTGGACAGTTCTCTGAGAGCTCAGACTCGTGTCTGTCACCTTGTCTTTGTTCCTCAGCTAACATCTGCTTTCCGCCAGCTCAGAGGACTTTTTATTCAAGATCAGGGTTTCTCAGCTATGACTCTATGGACATTTGGGACCAGGTAACTCTCTGTTGTGGGACACTGTGCTGTGTGTTGCACAATGTCTAGCAGCACCTTGGTCTCCACCCACTAGATGCCCTTGCATAAGGGCCATGACAACCAAAGATGTCTCCTAGTTGTCCCTGTTGAGACCCACTGTTCTAAGTCCATACCTGGTCCAAGGGTTGTGTGAGAACATGGGTATTGGCATCAGATAGAGTTTGGTTGACTTTTTCTTCATCTATTCCTTTATTCTCTTGGACAAGTCACTGAAGCTCTGTGTCACTTTGTTCAACTGCAAAATATAATACCGTGTTCCGTTATGAAGATTAAATAAGGTGACACTGGAGAAGTTTGTGTACGGTACCTGGTAAATACCAATCAGTCACTAGAAGTCAGCAATAATTCATTATAATTCAAAACAAAGCATTAATGTAATTCATGAGAAGCCATGGCCAAGTGGATTGTCAACATATGATGCCAAATAACTGGCATGTGTTTATTTGTTCTACTGAATGGGCTTGAGATTGGCCTGAGGGAAGTGAGCCGTGGTCGTGCTCCGAAACTCTGTAGAAATTTCATAAGAATAACTGCCAGATGCTGGAATCTGGGTTACTGATGATAGGACCCACTTGCAATTGAGATGGATTTAAAGGCACTTAACGTATGAGTGCAGCTGTGTGGTGCTGCAGACAAATAATAAACACTTGTCAAGTAGTAAATTTCACGGTGATGCTCAGTGTCAACAGGCTGTTTGATCGTCTAATTGATTAACTTTCCCAAATGTCACCAAAAGGAATCAAGAAACAAATACAGTTACTCTGTCTCTCAGACTCTGAGAACTTTATGAATCTCAGCACTTTGATATTACTGAATTCAGAACCCTCCCTGGTGGAGGAAACTTAGCTTGCAACTTGGATTCAGTTCTGGGGACTTCCCTCTTGATGTCCCCTCCATGCACGGCCCCACCTCACCATGCTCTCAGAAGCATGCGGTAGAAAGGAAGTCAACGGCAGTGGGTGGGAACACTCTTGGGGGCATTTGAAGGATGCCTGTTGAATTCTCATGCTTTCTTGCCTTCCTCCCTAGGTACACAGTTCTGCACAGTGGACACCACCAGGAACTTGAGAAACTGCCCATACACAATGACCCAGAATCCTTGGAATCATGCTTCTGATTGAGAACATGGCTCATGATTAAGCCATTCATTCCCATTCGTGTCTGCATGAACAGGACACCCTGGCATCTCTCCTGACCCTCATCACCACCCGTGAGGCACGAGGCAGTGGGGCCAAGGGCCCAGGGAAAGTACATGGAGCGCAGTGTGGGAGAGGACCCAAGGCCAGAATATGGAGGATCTTGGAGTTGAGGAGGGACTTCAGGCATCCCCAGATCCAGCCTCCCATCCAGTGCAGGAGTAGCATCTTCCATAGCATCCCTGGAAGTCTGGTCAGTCTCTGCTTGCACACCTCCAGGGGTAGAGCTCACTACCTCCTACTGCAGTTCCTTCTATTGTAGGGAATTTTTAATTGTAAGAAAGTTTTTCCCTTTCTTGGGACACAATCCCGTCTCTGCTCCATCTTGCATTGGGGCCAATGCAGTTAGCTCCCTATCCCCTTTGAGAGCCTCTAGATATTGGGAGACACTGATCTGCCATCTACGCACCCTTTTAAGTCTTTTCTCCATTCTGACCACTTCCTGGACATACTTTGGTGGGTGTATTTATCAAGGCTTTTGTAATGAAATCAAGTTGATGCCAACGCCAAGATGTCTGTCCAGAAGCACTACAGAGCTGACAAGTGAAACGTCAGTATTTTCTGGTTGATAGATGTGAACATTTGTCTTTTTTCTTGGGGATAGTTCTGGAAACTGCTCAGGTTTTGATTTTGGATCCATTATCCAAAGGCATCTTTACTGTTCGTCTAATTTCTCTGTGTGCTTAAAGATGACATTTTTCTCATCGGCATACCGGGTCTGAGGTCATGTGGAATGAAGCTTGATCCACTTTCCTTCCATGACATGGGAAAAGGAACGGCACCTTTACCGAAAACACTGCCGAAGGATGGTCTTTGGCGAGGAAATTAAGTTGCTCCAATAAGACACATTTCAGGGGTTTTCTGGGCCCTGTGCCAAGGCAGTGCTTGGTCTCGGGGCAGGCATTTTGCTCACTGGGGCAAAGACATAATCACAGACCACTACTTTCTGGGGAAAATTCACTGGCCCCCTGCCTGTGAAGCTGCTGGGGTTCCATTTTTCCACATCTTTTTAAGCATCTCACTTCCTCCAAGCTCCTTAGGAGATGCTGCCTTGATCTCAAAGTTACCGGCAAATCATTTCGTCTTGGGGCGAATTATCTCCCCAGGTTGAAACTCTTGAGGGCATATTTTTTCTGGTAGCCTTTCTTTTGACTGCTGATAAAAATGCTATTGCGAAGATGGATTGCTGGTCCTTAGGGACCCAGCCCAGCAAAAAGGCAATGTGGGTGCTGGGTGGTGGGGGAGGTTACGAAATATAGATGGGCCCAAAGTTTCTAGCCTCACCAGTTCTCCTTGCCCTTGTGTTGGATCTGTTGACCCCACTTTCCTTCCTAAGTCATCCCAGAAGCCACAACTGCCTCCTTATCACCTATTTTATCTGTGGAAGGAGAACCCACTGGCTCTCCCCCTTCTCTCTGTCCTCAGAAATAATGGGAAGGATGATCAGACACCCCACTTTTTGTACTGCAAGTCCCAAATCCCAGGAATGCTCTCAGTTCCAGGCAAAGGAGGCCGGCCGGTCACCCCACATAGGGACCCTCCCAGAGAAGATTAACAGGCCGCCTCATAGCTGCATTTTCTCTCTATACTTTTTCATGGAAAAGGCAGAGCTGAGTGAATTCAGGTGTCCAGTTCTTCCCAGGCTGTGTAAATGAGGTCTCTGATCTCAAAGCACAAAGAACTTCTTAGGGAACAACTAAGAGATCATGAGAACCAGATCATCGTGAGGAGGAATAGGTTTAGTGCTTTGTGGCAACTGGTAAGCTTTTCTCTCTTAAGTCGACAGTACCTGCTACTGCCTACGTAGACGCACACACATGAGCATACATCCAGTAGGATTGGTTCCCTACGAAATGCTTCTTTTCCCAGGAGCTTGGCAAGCTTATCTACCAGTGTAAACCATGATTTCTCGGAGGTAAGTCTACCATATCAATGGTAACTTGGATTCAACAGGGACCCACAGAGGACAGTGCGTGTGGAAAAATGAGAACTTCCCATATCCTCAAGCCATCACCTTCTGGACTCTCGGGACACGTTTCTGTGGGTCAGCACCTGATTGGTGTCTGCAGAGGTCATGAGCACCCTGGACCCATGAAACAGCAGCGACTGAGGAAACGGAAGCCCTTGCCATCATCAAGAAGATGGTCTCTTTTGTGGAGAAGGTCTCTTCTTCGCTGTGGCTTTGGACCGAGGCTGGGATGACGTGGCGATGCACCCAATAGCCACATTGGAAGTTTATAGGACAGGAGCAGAGGGGCTTTGTCTGGACAGCTGCCAGCCGGGCATTTCTGAGAGGTCTGGCTTCCCAGAGTCCCAGTAAGAGAGCACGCGTATGGAAGACTGAGAAGGAGGAGACGTAGAGTTTGTCCAAGGAAGGAGGAGACTCATTCTGCTATCTTCTCGGAGAAGACCACCCTCTTCCAGGAAGCCCCAGGTGTCAAGAAGAGATGCTTCCAGGGAGGGGGGCGTACGCCTCGGGCCACACCTGCCACACCAGCCTGGACAATCACAGAGGTGACAGTTGCTGCCACCAGACAACCCCACACGTGGGATCGAGGAGCTATAGCTGTGCTTCTTCTTAACTTGACTCTCCAGCTCACAGACCTGGGCAGGTAGAAGCCCTGAACTCCCCATCCAGCTCCTGGTCTGCAGCTGGAAAGCAAAAGAAATGCTCCAAACCATCTTCTTCAACTGACTCCCAAGTATGTGCTTGTGGACGAACCCGTTCTTCCTGGATTTCACCTTCTCATCTCACCCCCATTTCCACTTCACACTGCTCGCTTGCTCTGTCCTGGAGCGAGCTGCTGTCCACCTGGGAGATGGGGGGCGGGCGTGGGCTGTGGGTGGGCGAGGGAGGGGATCCAGGGAGGGACTGCGCGTGGCTGTAACAAACCTGCCTTCAATATTGTCTTCAAGGAAGAACGAAGTAATGTTTTCTTGGTGCTGTGCTGTCTGCCCGTTTTTCTCCTTGGTGTTGCATTTCTTTCCGGGGAGAAAGCAGTGTTGCTTTTGACTTTCTGTTACTCTGCTGTGCTCTGGTCAACGTCCTTCCTTGTAACAGCTGGTCTTGTGGGTGGAAAAGATTAATACACTTAACTTTTCTAGCTGTAATCTGCAATCTCTTCTTCATTCAGTCTAGAAAAAAGGCTGAGTGTATGGCTTAAATTTTAACAAATCAGGGATGCTCTTGAAGGCCTGGGTTTGGGTTGGCGTTCGGCTCTAGACTTGAACCAGCTCGTGCCTTGCTTGTCTCACCCACAAAACAAAGAAACTCTCTGAGCTGGTAGGACTGTTGGGAGTGTTCCAACAGATATCCAAGGGCCCCCGTTAGGATTATTCCCAAAAGTGTGTCCTGCCTAATATTGCGATTTACTTAATATTTTTCATAGAAGTCAATTCAAGTTTTCACTTAGATAAACATTTTAGAGGGAAACATTATATTGATCCCAGAATAGAAAATCAGCATTACTTGCCATAAATAGAAAGCAGCCACAGAGGTAAATAAATGAAAACAAAACAAGGTTTTTAAGTTCTAACTTGAGCCCAGTGCTCATGTGTTTAAAAGGGAATTGAGTGCTGGACGACTTGGTGGGAAGGGGGGAGGGGGTTGCCATGCCCCACCCGACAAGGGGCTCCTGAAGCTGGGAAGGGCTGTGAGGATTTTGGAGGGGAACTTCCAAACTTTCTGCATGAATGCGGTTAATCACTAGTGGAATTAGATACCTTTTGAAACCAGAGAGAGAGGGAAGATGAAACTGGTGATATTTTTAATTGCTATTATATTTGATTCAGATGGCCTCTCCTTTCCCTTCCTCCTTTTTTTTTTTTTTTAAGTTCACCCCCGAACATATCTAAGTTAATAATAATAATAATTGTAATAATAATGTAGCAATAATAAGAGAAGCTAACATTTAATGACCTCCTTTCTGGTAGGCACTGTGGTAAATGCTTTACGTAGATTATCTTAATCCTCATAAAATCCTTACAAAGTAAGTACCCAAATCTCTCCCACTTAGCTGCAGAGCAGACCTCAGCTGAGAGGTCTAGCCCAGGCCCCAGGGCGGGAAGGGTGTGTTTAGAGTGTGGCCGCAGGGGGGGTGATGGCCAAGCCCGCAGTCCTAATCGAGGGCACACGGGGCTGAGCTCACTCCGCTCTCTCGTGGAGGGCACGGTGCTGGGAGAGAGCGTGAGCAAGCAGGGGTGGCCCTGCCCTCCTGTTGCCTAGGAAGTGCCCTTCTGCTTCAGCCTGGGGCCCAGACAGGAATCCGGGACGCGCCTGTTCCAGTGTGCAGCCCTGCCCCACACTTGCTCTAGTGTCCTCTTTGGCTCTCTTTCACCCCCGTGAGCCTCTCTTTGGGTCTTTAAACAAGGGAGGAATGCAGTAGATGATTAATGGGGAGGAAAGGCCCTCCTGCACGGATCCTTCCTACTCTCTCCAGTATTCAGCTGGCAGGCTACTGAGTAGCCAGCAGCACACCCTGAGGATGGACTGTGTGAGCCCGAGCGAGCGCTGTCTTGTATCCCAGAGCCTACCTGGGGTGCACAGGTGAGGAGTGGCTCTAGCGGAGGGTAACTTGACTTTGCCACACTTTGTTCGTGGTTGGAACCTGGAACACTATCTGGCTAGGCTCTTCTGTCCCAGGAGCTCACCACTGCGGGCACTTTGTAGTTTGTTTTCCTGATGAGGTCCCTGGGCCTCTCACAGTAGCCTGCAGGGAGGGATTACTGACAGCTTATTCTAGAAAAGGAAGCCCACATTGTCAGGGAAGTTGATTTGCCCAAGGACACAGGAGTCAGGACCGAAACACTGCAGGTCACTCCATTCTACCAGAGTGCTTTCCTCCTCTTCTTTAAATTTTTTTCCAAATATACAAATTATCTATTTTTAGACGACATAAATGATGGGTTATATAATGGGTTAGGTTACACAGATAATGTATTAACACAGTCTGTCCCCACGATACAAAGTTCTAACTATGGGTAGAGCAAAACACCCCTTGACTCCAGCTTAATCCCACTCCCCTCCAGGGAAGTATGTGCTCTTCTACCAATACTGCATCCTAGCTCCATATGTCTAAATGGATGGATAAAAATATATGGTCTCGTTTTGTTCTTATATATAAGTAACGCTCTAGAGTATCACCTGCAACCTGCCTTTTTCAACTACACCATCAATGCCATTTTGGATCAACACGTGGGACTCTTCGTCGTTTGAGGCCACACAGCAGATGCTGTCTGCTGTGCGGAGTTGTTTCTCCTCTGGTCTGGCTGTATACCGGGTCCGAGCGGGGCACGTGGGGCCCACATCGGAAAATCAGCAGCCTCCATTTTTCTGGGACTGTGCTAACCAGGTGAAGGGCGGCCAAAGTAGGTTAGCGTTTATGGGGCAGGTGCCCTGTGGAGAAGGCCCATCCTACCTGGGTCTCTGCTGGCTTCCCAGCCCCCCTTCAAGGGACTGAGACCCTCTTCTCCAGGGGCACAGGCCCTGCAGGCTGACTGACAGCATCCTGCTTCTGCTGGTTCCCTGATGCGTGCCTTTGACAAGGTATTTAACTTGCTCAACCCTGATTTCCCCAGTGGTAAAGCAGGGACGGAATGATCAGTCACACTCTAAAGGGTTAGTATGAGGATGTACGCAAAGTACTTGGTAAAACTTTTTTTTTCTTTTTTAAGATTTTATTTATTTGACACAGAGAGAAATCACAAGTAGGCAGAGAGGCAGGCAGAGAGAGAGGGGAGAAAGCAGGTTCCCTGCAGAGCAGAGAGCCCGACGTGGGGCTCGATCCCAGGACTCTGGGATCATGACCTGAGCCGAAGGCAGAGGCTTTAACCCACTGAGCCACCCAGGTGCCCTCTTGGTAAAACTTTTTAAAAAAAAATATCTATTTGAGAGAATGCACACATTGGGTTTGGGGGATGGGGAGGCAGAGACTCTAAGTAGACTCTCTCCACTGAGTGTGGAGCCCAACACAGGGGCTTGATCTCACGATCCTAAGATCACCACCTGAGCTGAAATCGAGTCGGCCACTCAACACTTGAATCACCCAGGCTCCCATGGAAACACTTTTAAAAATGCTCTCATGGTATCATTACTTCCTCTTAATGGCCTCACCAGCTCTCTCTGCTTCCAACCATCCTGGAACAGGGTGAAGGAACAGGAGGTGATGGAAAGAGTAATAGAAGCCCCTTTCCTAATGAAGGGAATTACAGCAGAGGCACTGTTTTGTCCCTTTGTGGCCCATCTTCCATTTTTGGAGGCTCACCCGCCCTGTGGGGTGGGCCCATTATTCCTTGTTACCGGTTCACAGCTGAGGAAACGGAGCCCCCAGAATAGAGGCTACAGCCATCCCCAGGTCACCCGGCAGTCACTGAGGAGTTAGGATCTGAATCCAGGTCTTGAGTCTCACAGTGCAGTCTCCGTAGGAGATGTGGGCCTGCTGCGCCCTCCAGAGGTCATTCCGGTCACAGCTGGCGGCATCCTAAGAGACGAGTATCTCCCTGACATTAATTCAGTCATCCGTCTGCAACAGTTCTTACGTGACAGACGCTGCACTGCAGATTGGTGACATGCCATTGCATGGCTGGATGGGATAACTCTGTTCTCGGTGGCAGGTGTGGGCAAGCACACGGCAGCCTGGGAGCCAAGTCCTCCAGCCTGCAGGCACAGTCTCTACTTCTTAAAGTGGTTGGGAAACAAAAGATATTTTGTGACATGTGGAAATTATGTGCAATTTAAATTTGTGTCCATAAATAAAGTTGGATCGTAACACGGCCACGTCCGTTTGTTGAAGTACCTCTGTGGCTGCACTCCCACTCCCAGCCGCCGAGGGACGGCCACTGGGGAGCTGGAAGTAACATGCTCTCTGGCCCCCGACAGCAAGTGGGCCGACCCCTGCTGTGCGGCAATGGCTGTGCAGCCGTTCATTCTGCACACACTGACCAAATGCCTCCTACAGGAGTCTTCTTCCAAGTTCACGGTTTTGTTTCTCAGATGTGCTGGTCTGGACACCTTCGCAATGATTTTAGCGCTCCCTGCTGTCCCTGTTCTTACAGTGGGTTAGATGAGCAGGAGAGAAACCAACAAGTTAGAAGGCAGCGGCCTCTAGCGGCCCATCTGAGCATTGTTCAGATGATTTGGTTATTATGGTTACATTGAAAAAACAGGGTTAGACTCAGTCTAAGTTGGGCAGGTTTGTATTATTTCAAAATATCTAGAATGTTTTAGAATTTGTTTCCTGCCTTTTCTAAACTGGAGAATACAACACACTCTTAGTTAAAAGGGAGATTGGCCGAGTTAAAAATAAGGTAATAAAAAGATGACTGAACGTGGTACTGGACAATTCTTCCCAATGTGATGGAAATAATTGTCTTGAGAAAGAGAGAACTTTGATGAAAAGACACTGATGATCATTCACACTATTTTAGTGTCAGGAAAACTTGCTGGCGCCCTTGCATGCCTAGGGACGGGATACTGAGGCAGCCCAGCGGGAATCAGACAGACACTTCAATTCTTGCCTATCTAGCCTTGACCAGTTCTTGACCATAACTGAGAAAATTTTCCCTCTCTGGGCCTCAATCCCCCGTAAGTGAAAAGGTTAGACTAGGCAGTCTTTAAGGGCCATTACACCTTGTAGAGACCATCTGTACATATTCCATTTGGAAAGGGTTGACAAAATTTTTCCACAGATTTTTCAGTTTAAGCAATTTGTGAGGTCACTCAGCCAGCAAGCGGCAAAGCTATCCCTCAAACATAGGTGTTGCTCTAAAAGCTTTTATTTGCTCTTGACTCCTGGTCCTATAATGAGGCATAGATCAGGGTGAAGTTCTCTTCTGAGAAAGGAGAAAGGCCATCTCCTAGTGACCAGGTATTTTGGGAAATTCTGCCCCTCCCAGTGTTCAGTCACGTAAGAGCTCTACTTACTACTTTGTGGCCACAGGATTTTAGAGAAAAAAGAGACAAGATTACACTGGAATCTTACTTAGACACAACTCTACACGTTCCATTTCTGTGCAGTTATTTGCTATTCTTCTTTAAAAACAGGGATTCAGGTCCAAGGCAAGAGAAACGTTTTTAATAAACTTTTATTTTTATATTCAAGATAAAGCATATACACAACTGAATGTGGAAATAAATAATTAGAAATGCTTTGGAAACTTCCATTTTCCCTCTCAAACTCAATTTTTTTTAACTCATAAATCTTTTTATTTGATTTTAAGAAAAACGGCAACTATAATACCAAGAAAAAAAAATGAATCACCATTTTGTACACAAACATAAAGCTGCCTCCTATAGGGTTTCGTTGGTTTTAATAATAACACAGAAAAAAGCACACAAGACAAAAAGACTCTTCAACAGATTTACTCAAACAGCTTTGCTCGAGAAGAAAAAGGCACAGATTTAAGGGGATGACAATGATTATTAAGAATATAGTAAATGAGGGCTCAGCCAAAAAGTGACAACTTTATGAACTAAGTCAGGAAAAATGAACAAAATGAACTCTTTCCAATTATCTGCCTTCATTAAAATGAATTCTTAAATTAAATTGTATAAACATACGATATAAAGGTGGTACTCAGGAATTGTCTTTGTATATTTCCTCTATGTACAAATCTTTGTATACAACTTCAATGTTCCTTATACATTTCCTATATACCAAAATGTGCCAGGGCCTCCAAACCGCATGCCCTGAATCCCTGTGGGACTTGCCAGCTGCTGGGCGACCCCTTCCGGCTTGTGCCAGAACACGTGGGAAGTAGGAGGGGTCAGTCAAATGTAGTCATCTTCCACGGGCTCCCCGTTGACATCGCAGTAGTGGATGAAAATGGCCACTACTCTCTGAAATACACCCTTCTTCATCTGACGCATCTCGGAGATTTCTTCTCCTATTGTTTCCATACAGATGTCTGCAGACAGCTGCCCTTTCCTTCGAGGAGCATAGATGGTGCCTTGGAAATTAGAAAGTAAAGGGGAAACATGTAGGATTATGAGAATCATCTGGAGGTCACTGGTGAAACTGTTACATGAGAATAGCTGTAATGTGATGCCACTGAACTAGGTGTGGCTCCTGGACTGGGCCCCACGTTACACGTGCCATGCCACGGCTCACGTCTGGGGCCTCGGAGAGCACGCATGATTAAAGGCCCAACGTGACCATGCACCAGACAGCTAAGTCACAGATACACGTATGTGTATTCTTCCAAACTGGTTTCTTCATAAAGTATGTTTTTAAGACTTCCTACAAATGGATGTTCAAGTGTGCTAACACTCAAGTTTTTCCCCAAATAGCTACACCTGAATTGTAAGTTCCTCTATGATACCCAATGAGAAGCGGTTCATAAGGAGAATAATCATTCATGTAAGTGGAACAATTTCAAAATACAGTTGACAAACTCTTAGTCAAGAGTAAGAAAATTATAAGCATCTAGGTAACGAAAACATCTAGGTAGAAAAATCTGTCTCCAGGACTCCTACCCACCGACCTTTATATATCCATAGTAAGTCAACTGACTGTACAAACTGAGAGCTGCTACTGGCAGAGGGAGAACCAAACAGCAAGAAAAGGCAAATAAAAACATTTACATGAGCAGCTGCGCTCTTTCCACAGTTTGGCTACTGCGGCCACTGCTGCTAAACAGCTGGGGTGCAGATGCCCCTTTGGATCACTATGCTTGCATCCTTTGGGTAAATACCTACTAGAGCAATTACTGGTTGTAGGGTTGCTCTGTATTTTTTTTTTTTTTTTGACACGATGTACATCTATGCAACGGAGTATTACTCAATGATAAAAAAAAATGAAATAACTACCATTTGCAACGTTGGGGTGGAACCAGAGGGTATTATGCTAAGTGAAGTAAATCAATCAAAGACAATTTTATGATTTCACTCATGTGGAATTTCAGAAACAAAACAGGATCACAGGGGAAGGGAGGGAAAATAAAGTAAGATGAAATCAGACAGGAAGACAGACCATAAGAGACTCTTAAATCCAGGAAACAAACTTTGAGGGTTGCTGGGTAGGGAGATGGTGGGGGAATGGATAACTGGGGGACGGGCAGTAAGGAGGGCACGTGATGTAACGAGCGCTGGGTGTTGTATGAAACTGATGGATCCCTGAGCTCTACCTCTGCACCTATAATACACTATATGCTAACTGAATTAAAATAACATTTTTAAAAAATTTAAAATATTTAAAATACCCCCATTTACATGAGAAGCAATATAAAGGCTACATACACTGCTTTGAACTCAAACAAAACATTAAGTATCTAACACAGTAGGATATATTCAAACTAGAGAATAAAAATCAGGTCATAATTACTTTCTTCATCATCTTCAAAATCGTATCTGGCGAAGCTGTTGGGTTCTGCGGCCCGTAATGATCTCAACCAAGGGAAGTCAGAGATCATGGAATATGGAGCTCCATCCACAACCCCTAAAAGAAGAAGACACATTAACAATGCTGCTGGTGTGGAAGTAAGAACAGGGCCAAACACTGTAATACTGTGTAAGCAGAATGTACAATGTGCTTTCTTTTATCTCAGCTGCTTCAGATTATTTTGGGGATGGTGAAGACTCACAGAGGGACATTAGTACGCATCTAGTCCCTGCTACTGGCAGATACTCAGAACACCCATTCCTACCCTCCCTACGGCCTGTCTCTCCATCTAGTCAGTCAGCAGCTATGAAGGTGACCAACCACTGGTCAATGCTCACCTTCTAAAGTGTAGATTTCTCTACCCCAGGGGTACTTGGGGTATTTCTTTAAGTCATCTTCACTTCGTGTGGCTTCAGGGAAGAATTCATATTTAATGAGTTCTCTGGAGGCAACAAGAAAAATTAAATAAAAATTACAAAACTGGAAACAGTGCTAGGGTGTGGGGAAGAAAGGACCTGTCAAAGTTGTATTGTGCCTAAAGTCTAAGGAACATCTCAAAGAAAGTATTAAGTAGCTAACAGAAGTAGACAACTAGAGGATACATATCGAGTCAGGTCAAAATTACTCTCCTCACTATCTTCAAAATCCTACTGGGAAAAGAAAGCAAGCCACTCCAATCAAATGTCTTGTGTATATAAGGTGCTAAATAAAACATTTATATAACATCCATAAAGAAGTCCAACTTTCTGAAGATGTAAAACAATGTTTAAAGATCTTTAATTTCATCTCTTTGCCATGCACTGGGGCTAAAGGAATGAAGTCAGTGCACATGTATGGTTTGTTCCTGCAATTTCTAAGTTTAGAAATGAAGTTACAAATATATATGCATGCTTTTTAGTTTTAAGTACTCATTTCCCTCCATTTTTTACATCCTGTATGTCCTATGGTTCAGTTCCTGAAAAGCTCAGACAAAATCATTTCAAACAAAGAACAATTAGGATTCCTTTCTGGGACCCCTTGCCACAGGAAATGACCAAGAAACCCTTCCGGGGCCACAGATTACTTACTGATTGATGTTTGCTATCGTATCCATCCAGCTGCGGATGCGCACCTTGTTCCGGACGTTGGGAGGGTTACTGAACTCATGGATAATACAGATATGGTAGGGGTAGGGGCCGCTAAATAGCTTCTGCTCCAGGGTCAGTGTGTCTACCTGCGGAAGACATCACAGGGCTTTTGACCAAGGAAGAGAACGTCCTGCAAATCTCTTTTTAGAGTATGAGTCATCTTTCTTTAAACCTGTTTTAAAATCTTTGGTGGATTTGAAAATCAACGAGTCACATTCAGTCCTGAACCAGCTTGCCATGCTGGGAGTGGGGCTTAGTAAAATTCTTCTCAGCAAACTTGCTGATTTACATGTCCCTGTTATATACACACCCACTAAAGCAGGGAATCCTGATGCAGGTAACTGACCCCGAGGATCCACTTCTGATTACGTCCTCCACAGCTCTAAGTACTGGCTGCATTACAGAGCTGCGAGTGTGTGGGTTCTATATACCCTATTCAGACCGGCCTACTGCCAGGCCTAAGAACAGATTCCCTTGTGCCCTTGTAGCCTTTGTTCACTTGCCTTCCTCTCAAGGAGCCCTCTTCCCCATCACTATTTAGGCAATCCCACCTTACCATCTTAATGCTGGCTCCTACTGGAAAAGCAAACTTTTCAAGAGAGGGAGGATGCACTATGTGTTCTTCAACCCCAGAAAATGATAGACAACAAATGGTATGTTTGCTGGAATGAATCTTCTGGGGCCAAGCTTAAACACTGACTGCAACGATTACTTACTATTTCCTTTAAACTTTATTCTAGCACCATGCACAGAGTCGTACATACGATGTTTGCTCCTCCCCGCTGCCTGGTTTTATTGAGAAGTAATCGACACACATCACTGTGTAAGTTTAAGGCATACAGCAAGATACTCAGATTTACATACATTGTGAAATGAGGACCATAACAGGTTCAGCCAATATTCATCTTCTTATGTAGATATGATAAAAAGTCACTTCACATATATTCATTTAATTATCATCGGTGTAGGTTTTTATTCTAATTTTACAGATGAAGGAATAAGACAAAGAAGCCAAGTAATCTGCTCTCAGTCAGTGAACAAGAACTTGAATCAGGCTGTCTGAAACCTGTGCTCTTATAAGCACAGGCAACTTTTATTAAGTATAAAAACTTAAATAACAACTGCCCTCATCATATAGCTTGCTAAAAACCCACAAAAATCAAGCAGAGAAGTATTAAGGACGAAGACTGGCCAGGTAGTCTAGCTTGGCTAAAAGAACTATGTAGAATCCAAAGACTTATTATCACAGGTTGAGAAAATAAATAAATTCTGAGTCGAAAAGGTAGAAGACTAAAAAAAATCACTGCAACAAGCTCAGAAAAGACAGAGCGAGCTTGCTACCTGCTGCATCGGGCGTAGGTATATGATGCGGTTTCTGTCGGGCGGCATCCGGAGGATCTGATCTAGCACTTGATCCATGTTCAGCTTCTTGCATTGTGCATAGTCAAATCGATTCACAATGGGGGCATTTTCTACTTTTAAATGTTTCAGTACCCTGCACCTGGTAGCTACAAAAAGAAAACAATGGTAAGCGCTACAGATACTTTACACAAACTCATACAGCAGTGTATAGCCCATCTGGAATCATTCTGGGACGACAGGGACAATCTGTATTAGCAACAAATACTGCAGAGGGGGACATCTCTAACCTAGGTCAAGCACTGTCATCAAGTACAATTAACAGCGATCAAAATGATTTGAAATGTCATAGGGTGCTGGCTGGCTCAATCAGTCTCAATCGTCTGACTCTTGGTTTCAGCTCTGGTTGTGATCTTGGGGTTGTGAGACTGAGCCCCACATCAGGCTCTCCACCCAGTATGGAGTCCGCTTGGAGTCTCTCTCCCCCTCCCTCCGGCCCATGTGCTCATGCTCACGTGCACACTCTCTCTCAAAGTAAAATTGTTAAAAATAATAATAATAATAATAATAATTCTGTCCTATTTAAAAGAAGGTGGTCACCATCATGTTGAAGGAATGTCAAGGTACTTTTTCCTAGTTAAGATTGTACTGGTAAAGAGTCCATGTTCAAGAGTCCATGTTCCAGAGGGTAATTTTCCTAAACATAACTGTTTATAAAATACTTATCAAAAGGAATGAATGATGGTAACTATTAAATTATACAATCTTATGGGTAATGTTCAAATAAACCTAGAATAATTTACAAATACTATCACATATTCACCCACAGAAAATGAGCAGAGTTGATTTTAATTCCTATCCTAAGCATAAAAGCAAAACCTTTAAAAACCCAAAACATTTGGATACTTTGGTCTGAAGCTATATAGTCCAATGTGGTCATCTTCTTTTTAAATTGCTGTTAAAACTAAAGTGTATTAAAATTAACAATTTAGCTCTTCAGGCATTAGCCACAGTTCAAGTGTTCAACAGTCACATGTGGCCAGTGGTTACCATATCAAGCAGTGTAGATACAGAACATACCCATCACTGCAGAGAGTTCTATTAAAAATGCTGGCCAGAAACACGATTAAATATGCTCCCTATTTAACATGTAAGTGTCACGTTACAGAGAAAACTGGTGCTATGTAATAAATGAATTTAACATTTATTAACATTTATTTAACATTTATTAACAGCAAGCTAACTTCAGAAAAATATCCCCTTCCTTTTTTCTTAACCCCCAAATTCATTCTGATTCAATTTTTACTATAGATTTCAACCTGGTCCAACTCAAGAGAGAATCAGATGGAAGCTAACAATAAAACCATACGGCCAACACGCTTGATCTCTTCAACATTTCATAAAGACTTTTTCTATAACATGTTGACACAATGTCATCACCTGCTGAGCAACTGAGCCCTGTAACTAACTTGATGTTGGAGGGCTAAGCAAGTCTCTGTCTTTCTGACTCATTTTCTCCTTCTGGAGAAAGGAGGAAGGAGAAGCAGGGCAAGTGATAGGAAAGGAGGAAAAGAGAGAGGACCAAATGGTGATATGAAGCCAATGGCTCTGCACTATAAAACAGGAAAATGCTGAGGTCAGTTTGGGCCTCAGTTAGTCATTTCGCTAACCATTAACTCAGTCAGCAAATATCCAGGGACAGAGATTCTTCCCTAGGATCCCTGGTCTCATGATAAGCTGAGCTAAATAATTTGGTTTAAGGGCAAACAAAAGGCAGGACCTGAGGCCATGCGATCCATCACTAGGTTTAGAGAAGATATGGGGAGAATGAATCCTCGGAGTCAAGTGCAGAGGTGAAAAATAGATTCTCCAAGAGATGAAGAAAGAAAAGAATAGGAAGTCAAAGCAGCCCAAAGGCTGCGAGGCAGATTCTCAGATCTCAGAGGGGAGAGTGCTAACAGTACTGCCTTAAGCCAGGCTGGGCTCTTCTGCTGTTACAACTTCTGGGCTTCTGAAGGGCCCCCTGATTCTGGTCTAGGAGCAAAGTCCAAGAGGAGATGGTCATTTAGTAGATATTTTAAAACTTCGTTGACTGGAATGGAGTAAAGTATTACCTCTTAAGGGTGAACATAGGGTCTAGAGATTTCTAGAATTTAGGAGAGAGGTAGCATTTAAATCATTTTATCTCTTCTTTCTGGAATTCTCTTAGTGTATGACAAACTGTTTGCTAAGGATTTCTTTGCCTTGCTTACTAGTAGTCACAGACAAATGCAAAGAAAAGAAAGAAAAGAAAGCCCCTAATACTCCAGTACAAATATAATACAAACTAATATTAGGTATGCTTTGAGTTAGCGGACAGACCCTCCACTATATATGTGTACATATATACATAGACACGCACATGCACTTTCTGTATTTAATCTTCAAAAATATGTGTTTATAGGGTAGACCTAATTATGTATAATTTAAAATTGAAAAAAAAAATGAACACAGACAATATATAACTTGTCCAAGGCAAAAAAACATGTCATATCTTCATAATTCTACATGGATAGGTATAAAAAACATAATTTTGAGTGAAAATGGAGAAATGGACATATCATACATGCGAAATTTTAAAAGCTCACATAAAAAATACCCTACCCTTTTATTTGTTCATAGGTAAATACATTTATAAGTAGAGATGCACCATTAAAGGCATGAGTAGAGGAGGTGAAGGCTGATAAGATGAGCAACGTGGGACAATGGGACCAAAAGGAAAAGCCTGAACTAAGGATAACGTGCCACAAACTGAAATTGATTGATGATGTCAATCAGACCTACAGCCATTAAGTATGTAAGGCACAGTCCCCACTTCCGGGAAAAACAGAAACACAAAACACAAACAATGTCATATAGCACGGCCAACGGTCGAGAGAGGATTCAAACTGAGATCTACTTGACTCCAAAGCCTACCATGTTGTGAATCTACTCCATCAGATCAAGTAGCAATTATCATTTGGAGGAAAGCAAAGGAGAGGCTGTTTTAAGAGATGAAGTCTGCACATGCTCCCTCACAAACACTGTGGAGGAACTGCTTGAGAACTACAGAACAAGGACAGAATTAGAAATAGTCCAAGGTAATGATTCCTTTGAAAAAAAAAAATAAAGAAATGTTACTGTGGTATTTACGAGTCTTTAATTCTTTAAGCTCATCTGTGATGCTTTTGGATGACACAGGCCTAGATCCATACCATGGATGAACATCATCTTGGGACAGTCCTTTAACACGAGATCTGTGATTCCACAGTTGGTCATAGTGACTCCAACAAGATTTTTGGATTTTAATACAAGGACCTACAAGGAGAAAAATGTTAAAAGATATGTCTTTCTGCAGATTTTTGTTTTAAAGTGTAAAGGTTTTCACTGGCACAAGTTAAGAAGTAGCTATTACCAATTTCTTCTTTTAGGGCAGAAAATTAAAAAGATGGAAACTTTAATGATTATTCAGGAATGTGGCTGAACTGAAAGTTAAGTGGGGTTTTTTTCCCCTCACCTGCACATGGTCATCCTCAATGACAGGGTCACTGGTACTGGTGGACTTATCTGCTGTCCGCTTTCGCTTCATGGCATGACGTGGCTTTGTTTTGGCAACTTCTAGAAAAAGGCAAGAGGAAAATCCAATTTTTAGCTATTAGCTTTCTTTCCATCAAGAGAACACATTCAACTGCGTATTGCATATAACTCTATTGAGGCAACTCTCAAATCTATGACTTGGTTCCCAGTAGGGTATCACCAGATTATATCCCAACAGAACACATGACCGCTATTTCCAACTAACTATTCCAAAACAAAATCGCCCTCCATTATCTCAAGCCAGGTGACATCATATAGGATTATCCCTTCTCATACTTTGGCCGTATCAACAATCTAATTGGGTATTAACTTTAACTCCTTGTTATACCCATCCTAAATCCCAGTAGTATTGAGGATGGGTATAACAACTCAAAATACTGATGGATTAAACTCACCACTTTCCTGCTGAACTTTAAATTACTAACTACTGCTTAGTAGTTAGGCCTGATATCTATTCTCAATTTTATTCCAAACCATGTCCTAGTCATTTGCCACCACCAGAGCATATGAAGCCAAAATCATTCTAGCTCTTTCTGCCTCAACCTTTCCTGACCTCACTTTTTGAAATTCTACTCATTCCTGAAAAAGTCCAGCTCAAATACCACTTACTCTAACAAATCACGTGGGCCCCACAAAACTTCTAAGTGGTTCTGTATTCCCTGCATACTTGTTTTGTTTCTCCACTTAAACTAAAAGCTCCCTGAAGGCAAGAACATTGCCTTATTTCATCTTTGTGTCAATGTCAGCCACTAGCAGTGATCTAAAATGAACATCTACTGAACAAACGGCACTCGGCATTCACTGAATGAATGAAGGAGTGCAATGCAGGTGCAGAAATGGAGTAACAATATTAACAAATATTTACTGAGCGCTTACTGTGCATCAGGCACTTTACTAAGGGTTTTACTTGCAATAACAGAATCTCTGAGAGAGATTATTCTCCCCGTTTTACGTATGAGGAAACAGAGACAAGGGGCGGTGGAGCAGCCTGCCACGGTCTTAGTGGTGGACCCAGGAGGCAACACCAGACAATGAAAAACCTGCAGTCTTTTAACTAGCCAGATCCTGGCTAGTAAAGCCCTAACTCATTTACTAGTGCTGTTCTAAAACCTGGCAGTTTAATTGTAAGAACAAATATTGTGTTGATTTTATTTAAAGGCAAGGTCTAAATTCATCTCTGAAATTTTAACAAGCACATACACATTCTAAGACATGACACTAAAAAAATCACTGTCCTCATTTTTGACAAGCGTTCTGTAGGAGAGCATTTATTGAACGCAGTAAGGTTGATATTCACGAATTAAATCTCACCCCGCTGCCTTTGGATACCACTACTAGATTACAAACATCCTACTTGGTAAGTAACTTCAAACAAAGTTTAGAAAGAAAGATAAGGAAACAAGGTGCCAATACTGCAAATTTTCAAAAGGCTTTGGTTAGATGGGAACTCTAGAGATCTAATCCAAGTGCCATCCGCCCAACCCCAGAACCTTTCATCTACCATTTGAAACCTCTGTGAAATCTTACAATGCAAACCAACTGAAAGGAGCTACCCTGGTTGAAAGCTAAAGAGAGCCTAGGATTTCTACCCATGGAATGTCCTCTAAAGACCCTGAACCCGCACAAAACCCTGGGGTTCCAGAAAAAGAAGAGAACTATTGATCTAGCCAGCCCACTGAAGGCCTTCTTTCACAGTATTCCTGAAGGAACTTCATGCAAAATCTAATTATCTTTATTGACAAGGAATCTGCTAAAGGTACCACATTTCAGATGACAGATAAAATTCATAACACCTCTTAAAGCCAATTAATAGGACCTGGTTTGTCTCCCAGTACCCGAAAAATGAAAACAAACAAACACAGATCTGCTTCCATTCCTCTACGGCAGTGTTGAAACTAGAATCTTCTGTAGCATTCTCTTTTTATGATCTGATTCTCAAACTTTTCACCTTCCAGGAATGCTCTCCCTTAATTGACCAGAGCATGGGGTTCAAAGTTAAATTTCCTGCTTTCCAGAGTACCCAAATTGGCAGTTCATATTTTCTAAGAAAAGTTGTAAAACAGAGTCACACTTTACATGTAGATGAGCATTAAAAACAAAGGCTTCCAATGTAAAAGAAAAAAAGAATTCATGTTTTTTTCCCTCATGCCTCCCTCCTTGGGGACAATTCTCATGATTTCATACATCAACCAGCGTCAACATACCTCATACGTTGGTTCCTACTACTTATTAAGTTCACAATTATTCACTGAGCCCCATACCATGTAACACATTGTGCTAGAAGCTGGGAATAAAATGCCAAACAAGCAGACATTGTCCCTGCCCTCATGGAGCTCAGTCTATTAGAAAGACAGACAGTAAAACACAGAATTACAACACAGTATAGTTAACATTGGTGTAGAAGACACTACAGAAACACAGAAAACAAACAAATTCAGTTTTGGGGTGTCAGAGAAAGTGGTTAGTATTTATGAGACCCATACCAAATTAATCTTAAATGTTATTTTTTGATAATCCAATTGTTATTTTGTGATATTTTATACAGTATACAATGAGGATACAAACAACTTAAAGGTATTTATTCCCCAAATAAAAATTCACAAGATAGCTATGTTAGCTTCTAACAGGGTTTTAACACAACATAAGGCCATAATTCGAAAACCAAAATAAAAACTCAAACATTTTCTTTGAAAAAGTGATTTTTCAAAAAATCCATAATAATCAAATTTTGTTCCTTTATTACAGTGGATTTTTCTCCTTAAAACTCTGAAGAGCAGAATGGCCAAGAGATATCAAAAACATGCTAGATCAAAAATAGTAAGTTGAAAGCTACTGAAATAACTTGTTCTTTCCAAAAGAAATCCAGAGAATACTAAAATCAGCACTTTGATTCTCTCTAGCAAAGTTGTTACTGAAAGAAAATGGACATTTGCATTGTTGAAAAAATATGAGGTGGCAATTTACCTACTGTATGGTTAAACACGCATTAGAAGTCTTCTCAAATTGAAAAAAATCATGACTGATATAATTTACCTAGGAAAGTAAAAGTGAGGGGTTTTCCCCCCCTAATTTCTAAGAATTCTTTAAGCTAAGAAAAGTTCTAGACCTGAAACAAGTCAGAAGGAAATGGCAGAGGACAGTGGAGCATAAGACAACAAAAAAGTCAAAGCCCCTAGGGTTAATATTAAGTATTTATATTAAAAACAAAAACAAAAAACCCCACCACAAAACAGTAACAACAAAAGACAAAATGAGACAAAAGACAAAATGAGAGACAACAGAGTCCTTAAAAAGGAAGACTCCACACTGTAAAAATAACAATTATCTTTTCAGTAGATCAATGTAATGAATTCCAAAAAAATCCCAAGATTTGCTTTTGGAGCATGACAAATTATTGTAAAAACTATAACAATAAATAAGAAATGCGTAACTAGCCCAGGAAATTCTGAAAAAGAAAAAAGAAAGAGGATATGACACAAAAATATTTCAAAATAATGAATGAGAATGGATGCCGATAAACAGCACTGAAACAACTCTGACAATTTGGAATAAAAAAATTTAGTTCCTTCCCACAGATTAAAATAAAGAGCTAATAAGCAAATGGATAAAAGAATGAGAAAATATGAACAATGATCTGAACCATGCATAAGGAAGGTCTTCCACTGCAGAAAATAAAGAAATCATAAAGGTAAACAAGTAGATCTGACTTGACAAACATGAAAAGCCACGCCTGTGCTCGTCACAGGAGTTCCTGTGTAACGGGCACAGAGTTCCCGCTTGGGAGGATGAAAACGTTCCGATGGATGGTGGTAATGGTTGCAGGACAGCGTGAACGTACTTAACGCCAATGAAACATACACTTCAAAATGGCTAACATGGTGAATTGTACGCTATGTATAAGAAAAAAAAGTACGATAGAACATTTAAATTTTAAGGGAAATGTATTTTTCATCATATGGCAGAACTAGTGTTTGTAAAGCATAATGAAATGTGTGAACAAAACTCATATTCTATTCTGAGTTTAAGGTACTATGATTAGTACATAATTAAGGTCTTATATTTATCTTACAAAAGCTTATTTTTGTTAGTTTAGCTCCACATGATATGACTGGCCCTATTTAGCATATAAAAAAAGAACTAACTCTATATTCTGGAGCTAATTTTAAGATCTTCAAATTAAGGGAGACCTGGAGAAAATTAAAATATATTATTCATTGATAGCTATTTATGACTTAATAAAGGCAGGAGAGATTACTTAAAAATTAGGTCAGAAATACAAACAGAACTATGAGAAATGTGCTTACCCCATCCAATCCATTGCCTTGGCATATACATTATAAATGTTATCAATGAAATTATATACATATATATGTTTTGAATATATCTTCACCAAAAATAATTCTCAGCCAAACTACCTACTTACCTGCTTACCTCCTGGCAAACCTAACTGGAAGCAAAACTAGATTTCAGAAAGAATTACTAAATAGTGCAGAGGTAGACACAGGGGTACACCCATATGCTATGTTTCCCAGCCCCAGCAACTTCAGGTCCTTACCTTTTGGCTAAGGTTTAAAGCTTCACTAAGAATCGTAACTTCCCTAAATATGGGCTGGGAGCAGAGTTGCACTGGGGACTTAGACATCAGAATCAGTATGGTATTTAGGGTCAATATACAGAGTTATATTTTTCCCAGAAGCTTAACTGAGTTTTCCTGGGCTGGAGGTTTTACAAGATGTTTCACATGCCTTCCCCCCACCCGCACCACTGCTGAAAATTAATTTAAACCCTGTATGATCACAGAACCCCAACACAGAATTCCATTTGCCAAACTGGCTTTATGGAAGCAAGCTTATGGAACGAGCTCATGCCCCTGGCAAGGCCTGCCCTGCAGTTGCTAATCCTGGCGGCATTGTCATACCTGACTCAGATACCAGCGGTACATGGGAGAGTCTGCTCCTGGCCCTTGTTAGGGGCCTCCGAGGGTAGTCTTCATGAGACTGCACGTCACAGCTCTCAGGCTGGGAGCTCCCCCTCCTGTCCTCACCTGTAGCCCCAGAGCCACTCCCATTAGTCCTCTCATCATGTGCTGGGCCTGAAGACCCCCCTTGTGGCAGAGTCCTAAAGGAAAAGGCGGATCTCGTACCATCCGGGCCATTCACAACACAGGCTCGGCTGGTTGAAGGACGTTCCTCATCAGAACACCTGCTAGTTCTCCTTTGGGATTCCTGGGGCCTGTGACAGCAGCATCTGGGGCAGACAGAACTCTCTGCATCACCCTCCTCCATGGCCTCAGAGTCCTCTGACCCACCGGGGGAGCAGACACACTGCCTGGACACATCCGCTTCTGAAGGGCTAGGCTCGGAAGAGCCGCCGCTGTTCACCGTCCTTACAAAGTCGGGGCTCTGAGAAGCAGTGCTGTGTGAGCTGGAGGTTCCCGCTGTGCTGGCGGTGGCGCTGCTGCAGCTGGGGTAAACATCCTTGTTTTTTTTTCTTTTCGGGAATATCCCTAGCTGCTTTCATATCGGCTTTGATCTGCTCACTGGTGACCTGACAGCCTTTCTCACAGCTGCTTTCCTCGAGGGGAAACTGCTTCGATTGGCCCATCTGATGGGAGTTGTACCTCTTTCGAAGTGGAGTCTTGCCTTTTCCACTTACTGCTTACAGAAAAAGAAGAATGGCCCGAGGAAAAGAAAAGATTTCAGTACAAATTCTGGACAAAAGGCAAGAGTAAATTTGGAACAGGAAACAATGTACACTAATTTTCCTCAAGTACAATGGTGACCACATCATTCGGCTGCTCACAAATTCTCTATGGTCTCTAGTGCCCACCTGGTTTATTCTCCGCTCAGCCTCCGCGGCCCACCAGGATCTCGTTCCAAGCTGGCTGTCTGTTCTCCGCCCCTCTATGTGCGGACTACACGCTAGCCCAAACTTTTCTTTGAACATACCCCTGCCGTTCTACCTCCAGGCCTTTGTTCTCACCCATTCTTCAGCCTTGAGCCTCTGTTCAATCTCCCCTGTGCCCCCACCCCGATGCCCCTGGAGGCTATGCCCTGCATATTACCATCTACACTGCTGGCCTGACTCTTCCATCAGGATAAAGGTTCCCTAGGAGAGAGGGATCATGATGTATTCATCTCTGCATCCCTCACCGCACCTACCAGTACCTGGGGCACAGTAAGGCTCAATGAATATACAAAGGAATACTTAAATAAGATTTTCTCTGGCTGACAGATCTAGGCTCTAAATTCAGAAACTGTACATCCTAGGAAACAGGTTAGTCAGCTGGTTACATTTCTTTCCCTCAATTTTAATTTCCATAAAAGCTCCTTTCGACCCCAGTGTGAAAATACCAGAATTTTTTGAAAGGAATAAAATAAGAATGGAGTACTCAGTCACTGGTTAGTAAATGATTCCAAGTCTAAAGAACTAAGCTTTCCACACCCAAAAGTGGTTATATATTTCAGGGCCAGTGTTAAATGTACACCGAACGCTGAAACATATTAAGAAGTGGGGTACCCAAGGGAAATTAGTGGATAAATTTTAAAAACCTCATCCTTTGCTCAGGGTGATATGCCCGTAGTTCTGAGAAACAGAAGGGAAGGAAAGACAAGGAAGAAGAATGAATCGAAGGTTAAGAGAATTATAGATTCTTGGTGAGACAAATGGGAGAGGCTGCTGACTAGATGTAAGGGGAGGCAGGGATCCTAAGACAAACTGCAGGACTCCCTCAAGCACCAAACTAGCCACCAACACTGACTAAGCGCAACTGGACAGAGTATTAGCTGGTGGAGTGGTTGTTTTCTCACTGCTTTGGACACCTCAGGAGCCATCCCCCACGTAAAGCCCAGGCCTCTCACTAATCCCTGATACCCTGATGCCACAAGGTCCTAAAGCCTTCACTGTGGAAGTCACAGTCCTCACATCTTCCCTTCCCTGAACCCTGCTTCCACAATTCCACAATATTTTGTTGTGCTATACTTGTCCTCAAGAGCGCCACCCAAACTGCCCTCTCCCTTGGGATACTGTCCTTCTCACCTCCTGTCACATTCCAAAAGGAATGCTAACTGCACCACAGGCTGTGGTAGGGACACATTATATAAAGGTCAAGTGTGTCTGTCAGTTCTCATGATGGCTCCCACTAACCAGTCCCAGCAAGACATTCCTTCTCACCTGACAGTTCCCTGGACTGCACTGACTCTCCAGATTTTTCTTCACGTTCAGAGTAACGCCGAGCACCATTCTTAGGAATCCAGACTTCTTGGAGTTCTAGACTATCTTCCTCATCATCACTCTCTGAATCATGAACAGTAATTGGGGTTGGTTTTACTACACGCTGAAGACCACTGGGTCCTAAAATAAAAAGCACAGGCCTAACAGTTACTTCTTGCCAAGAAAGGCGCTCACTTTAAGTCTTGTTTACAGGGATCTGGGCTCACAGGGATGCTTTGGCTCTATGTAGCCTCTCTTAGCACTCATGTTGATGGAATATACACGTTTCTAAAGGCAGATCAAAATAGAAGACCGTAGATCATCCCCCTTGAGGACATTCACTATTTGAAAAGGTCACATAAATCCTAAAAATAACCAAGTAAGTCATAATAATCATTTAAGAAGTCACCTACTTTCCCAATTTTGCAAGTATATGAATAAAGACAAAGCAAGGGAAGATGAACCTTAGACACCTATAGACTGGCAAACTCTACATTCTTTAATTGAATATAGGCTTTCTCATTAGAAGTAGCAAGATATAGTCTTGAAAGGCTAGATGCATGTTACAGTTTGGTTAGGTACTTATATGTATATAAAAAGTGTCTTCTCTGCTTGGCAGTACAGCTTGTAAACGTTTAGTCTTATGACCCAAATCTGACAAATGACTGAAGTTCACTCCACCGATAAAGTGTAAGCTCCAAGGAACCTTGCCTGTCTTGTTCCTGTCACATTGTACAATGCCTGGCACAGAGTAACACTCAATAAATATTTGCTGAATAAGTGACTGCATCTGTAAGACACTTAAAACAAGGATAGTTAAAGATATTTTCAATTCAAAGACAAATCAGCATTCCAACAGACCAGGAGTAAGAAAACTTGGGTTCTAATCTCAGTGCTGTCCCTTTAAGGCTGGCTGAGTGGTCTGAAGCAAATTATTCAAACTCATTCTGAAAGACTATTAGTTTCCCCATATGTAAAACATAGGGTTGTTCTGGGTAATCTTTAAGGACCTTATGACTCCATGGAGCCTGTGTAACACACCCAGGGGCAAAGAGAGACAAGATCTTGTTCTGTTAACTAAACCAGGTCGACCTCTCCACTCCTGCTCCTCCCCACCAAAATGAAGGAAGAGGACAAGCAAACTATTCAGTCAGGTCATTTATTTTCTCTATCAATAATCTGAGTGCTTTCTTTCTACACACACTTACACACAAAAACACGCATGTGAGAGCACCAATACAGAAAGAGAAGTTGCTGCCACAGTTATAAAAAATCACAAACCTTAACAAAATATATATTATGTGTGTGTAGCAAGGAGAATATCAGTATAATATAGTGTCAATGATAAATAGCACATAACACATCACCAACCATAATGTTTAAAAATAATCACGTAGTGCTTCACTTTCTTCATTCGAGTCAGGCCCAAGCTTTGATAACCACAAATGTGAAAGTCACATGATTACCTGCTTGTTCCTCGTCAACATCCACAGGGATAACCGCCTGACTTTGAGCTACTGTCTCCTGTCCACTCGCGGCCACCACCTCTCCGTCTTCTGGCACCATGTCTTCCATCTCATTCAATGCTTCAACAAAAATAAACACAGTCAAAGTGAAACCAAAAGAAGTCTAAAAAAAAAAACCCCAGCAGCAGGCAAATCTGTGGCAGCCCCGAGAAACGAACAGCCCCGTGATTATTGGGTCCGCACTGGAAGAACAGCCTACGGCAGGGCTTCATCACACAGATGAGAACAAGCAATGCCCAGCCGTTCTATGGGAGAGGAAATCATGACGGGAAGGCAGCACTTGGTGGAGCCAGTCCATCACCGTAAGAGGAAAGCAGGGAGAGCGGCACACAGCGGAGAGAAGAAAAGCACCGCATTCACTCCTGAAGATGTCACCAGGAATGGCTCTAGGAGGCAACTGTGCCTCCCTGTAAGCGATCTGCCAGACAGTAGTGAAGGCCAGCTACTGGAAGACCTCATGATCATTTTACAAGCAATTAGTCTTGTAAGTATCTGCCAGCTACGTCAAGATGCACTGGGCAGACAAGCTCAAACTGTACACTTCCTCTCCTACTCTCTGAAGGTTCTGGTATCATTTTCAGCTAACCCAGGCCAAGGATTATGAACAAATACACTAGCGCATTGTTAACATTTTACTATCACTCAAATGTTTTACATCAAAGAGTTTGTGACAGTTATTAGTGCCTGTCAGTGAATGGGAATGTGTGATTTTACTTACATCTTTCTAAAAGATGAGCACAGTGAGCAATTTCAGAATGATGAGCTTCAATAAGCTTACTCTATCTTCTTAAGATAAAATGCTCACTTTTCTAAGAGGACCCTAAAGGAAATAATTCCTGGCTTTGCCAGTTTTTTACAATATTAAATTCATGTCCCTCAAATCAGCAGTCAATCTAATACCCACTTACAACCTAAGCTTGCATGCCTGATCTCAGTTTGAGTCTTGCCATAACCATACTACCTTTCCATCTGCAGCTCGGCCATGAGCCCAATGGCCCCAGAGACTGCGTCTAGCCTGTACATCACCGTATCCTCAAAGCTTAGGGCTGCTCAAGGGCTACTGCTGGGAAGTCAACCAACCATTTGGATGACAAGAAAAAACAAGATTCTGTTCCTAAAAGAACTAAAGAATCTACTTAAGTAGACAAAACAAATTCAGTTAACAAATAAATGAGGCAAATCAGGATGACAACAGAAAGATACCATTCAGCTAAATGTCTCTAGGATATACAACAGTAAAACTGGAGATTTCGTGGGGACAAGGGGATTTGGCCTTTAATATACACCAAACCACATTCCCCCTTATATTCAGTCTCCCATCTCAAATTCTTGCTCCACTCCAGACCTCAATTTTCTACATTTCTTTTAGTGCCCAAAGGAGGTCTGACCTTGCCTACAAATCTTCCATGATAAAAGCCAATTGATTTTCTTCTTTCATTCAATTCTTATGAACAATCATGAAGAACAGTAGTTATCATGTACATACTCCACGCCTGGCTATCGGCTAAATGCTTTTATATACATTACCTTATTTATTTCTTATGGCAAACTCACAAGGACATTATTACTAGCCTCATTTATGCAGCTGAGGGAAGTAATTTGTGAGGATGTGAACTGAAGTCTGTTTCCTGAGTCTGCTACAGTATAGGGGCAATGAGTAGATGGGACATGTATAATCCCTGCTCTCAAAGAGAATGCGCATGTTCTAACAGAGATGTTGGATACGTAGAATTAGGTCAGAAGAGACTTGCTAAGTGCTTCAACAGTCCAAGTGCAAGGGGAATATAGATGAAAAAGGAGCAACTAGTTTTCCTGTTGGGCAGGGAAGTTCTCAGGGATAGGAGGTGACACTTCCTAAACACTGGGAAGCTTGCTACATTTTCCAGAGGAGTTAAGTATTCCAGTGACAGAAAGAATAAGTGTTTGTACTGAAATGAGGGTGTAAAAGAAAATAAGGCTAAAAAGGCAGCATAGGCCACAGGCTTTGAAAAGCTTAGAAAGTCCTGCTAAAAAGCTCAGAATTATTTCTCATATGCAGAGGCAGACTATTAGAATGGAAGTACATTCATACGCCTATGTGGATAGGGTTTTCCAAAGTTGCTGAGCAAGAGCTTTTTAGGTTGCAGGGTAACCTGTAGAGGTATTTCATATAATATCCAAAAGTTACTTTATATTAACCTCTCTCACTGCATTCTTCCTTTGGATATTTATGAAGCAGCCACTCCAATGTGTCACTGTTCCTAGGTGCAGAGAAAAAGTGGTGAAATCCCAAGAAGACGCAGCAGTTGGTGTGACAAAGGGGTGAGCCTGGCACAAAGGAAGCATGGTGTATGAGGTGGGGACAGGCCAGATCATGTAGGGTTTTATGGCCCCAATCAAGAAACTGAACTTTTTTCCCCTAAGGCAGTAGGAAGCTACTGGAGTCTGAAGTAAGGGAGCAACGTCATCGGGTGTATGTTTTAACAACACTGCTCTGGCTGCTCTAAGACCTAATTTTAGCTGATCAAGAGAGAAAGTAGGGTGCAGTCTGAAATGTATTAAAGCATTCAGATAAATATTTTTTACCTGGTCACCCTGCCTTCTTAGATTAAAAAAAAAAGTGGTATAATTGTGGTACAACAGGCAAGGAGAATGTAGACTGAATGGCAAGATGCTTTGAAGACAGTCAAAAAAATTCTTGCTAAAGGACTCGATGCCATGGAGAATAGACAGTAAAGAAAAAAAGAAAGAGTATCTTGATTTTTAAATGAGATGGTAATACCCTCGGGCTACAGAAAGTGCAAATGATTCTTGGTTTAGATTTTTTTGTTTCAGAGTATCATTAGGACAGTAAATTTTTCAGAGTAATTTTAACTTAACAAAAATTATGTATGCTATCTTTTAATCAAGTATCAATGCTTACCAAATGTTTTGCTCAGTTTAAATGTTATTTCAGTTGTAAAAAAAATCCTGTTTTAATATGTAAGCATAAATCTTAACGGATCTGAGCAGTTTTTTACAAAAATATTAGCTGGTCTCTTCTATAAAAGCCTGATTAGAAATTCAAAACCTTTATTAAATGTACAAAATAAAGGAGAACTCACTGTCCTTTAAGAAATGATTTATATGCAATAATTTCTAATATTAAAAACGTTATTTAGTGGTTGACAATTATCTGCCCAAAATATAAAACAGAATGCATTTACTGTGATTTTTTTTCACACTATAGTTCACCCTTAGACTTCACTTCTAAAGATTTTCCATAAATCAATGGTTCTCAAACTGGGCTCCAGACCAACAGCATTAGCATCACTTGGGAACTTATGAGAAATGAAAATTATGTAGCCCCACCCAGACCTATTAACTCAGACCCTCTGAGCGCTAAGCCCAACAACCTGTGTTTTGACAAGTCTTCCAGGTAATTCTGAGGCACTCAAGTTTGAGAATCACTGCCAAAAATAAAAGCTGCAGAGCAATTCACCTAGGTTAATTCATCTGAATACAGGGCAGAGGACAGTGGTGAGGAAAGGGAGAGGGGCACACCATTTTTAAAAGTAGTAAGTACCCAGAATTTATGTGATAAATCAAGATAGAAACTTAGCAAAATTACATAGAGGCAAAACTATGCTTTATGGTTACAATTAACTCAAAAGTAATTATATTAAAATAATTTGGCAAAATGCTTTAGCAATTATAAAAGCATGATTTTGACACATTGTAATTTTATGTTAGGCAAATGTGAATTGTTAGAAAATATGAATATCTATTCCTCAATTTTAGAGTGCTATAAAATGCAGGTAATGAACTTAAATTCTCAATTAACTGGCCCATAATAAAGGATTCTAAATCTTAAGAATTTTGGAAGTACAAATCTAAGAATGATAATCTTGAGCAAATTATAATATTTTGATAAATCACTACTCTCTAAAGCAATGAAGTCTTATTTCCAAAATCATGTATTACCTTAATGATAATGTTTGCTGAAAAACACCCATGACTTATTATAGCAGTTTATAAACAAAGCTACTTAACTTGTATAAATTTTAATTTTAGAATTACATGATGCTCTTCTTTTAAACTCTGCTAATTCATGCAAGCTGATGAAGTTAAATAAAACAGGGCATGAAAGAGTGGGGGGCCTCTGCTTCATTCTGGGGTTGTTCCAAGACCACATAGAGGCCCATGCATGAAGTTTTAAAATTCTAAATTAAGGAAAGTCAACATATCAACACGACTTTCAAACGAAAATAATTTTTAAATTATCAAGATCATACCTAAAGAGTGGAAGCATCAAATGTTAATCATTTCAACAAATACCAGGTCCTACTGATTCCTTTTAGTTTGAATCTCTGTACCACTATTTAACGAAACTTCTTTTGCTTCTCTTTCATATTTGTTCTTTCCACCCCTGGTTTTGATCAAAAGTCACACAGCCTTTCTCCAGTTCCTATTTTTTTATTTAAAAGAACTGACCTGATACATACATAACATACAAATAAATACAATGCCAACTCAGGGAGATCTGTGGAACCAATGTTTTAGGATAACCTGCAGTTCCCTATAGTATTGTCATCATCAGTGGTGTTCTGAGCCTTCCTCTAGTTGAAGGTGTTTAATTCTTCAAACCTGGTATTAATGTAGCTCCTTTGCTTATGAGCCCTTAACAGCATTTGAAGATAGTGTACTTGACAATATATACCTCAAAATGTGGTCTGTATGCAAGTCTCTAATCTCCTGAAATCTTAGTTTACAATGTTAGTAGATTTAAGTTCCACTGTTCTCTCCTATAAATCAAATATAGCGTTCTTGTACACATTTTGGTCTCTGCTGCACCAGTATGTGACTTCACAATGGAGGCATTCTCCATTCTGTACGGAGAAGCCTATGGCCATCTAACTTCCAGTGGAGACTATCATCTGTCCAGTACATCCACTCCAACCACAACTGGGTTCCTAGGATCTGCGCAGGTCTGCGCTAAAGCTGCTCTAACAGTTTTCCGTGGACGGTCTGTGTCCTCTGAAGTCCAGGTCCCTACGGCATCACCGATGAGTTATAATGGCACTAAGGGAGAATAAAGCTAACAGACAACATCTGACCTCCTCTTCCTCCTCCAGTACTAGCACCTGCCGGCTCTCCACTTCTGTCTTTGTATTTTGGAGGTGGATGTCAGGGGGAAGAATTAACCGTAAGTTTCAAATGTCTAAAAGTACTCATGTGGAAATAAAAAGTATGAAGTTGTATATAACCATGTTTACTTCAAAAAGTCAAAAGATCAAAGGTAGAAACAAAGGTTTGGAATTCATCGGCATATTCCATGATCGGAATTCATCAGAATATTCCATATTCCAATGATAACAAAGCTAGGAAACTGAAGGAACTTCTGTAGAGAAAATGATAGAAAAAAACTGGGAGATCAAGGACTGAAGTAGAACAGAGGGGATACTGAAAGCAAAGGAATCCGAGCAGGCATGCCTGGTGAGACACAAGGAAAACAGTTTCGGAAATTCCAAGAGAAGAATTATTTCAGGAAGGTAGAAGCGGGCAACAATGACAAATGCTGCTCAGATGTCAAATATGACAAAAGAGGAGAAATGACCACTAGCATTCTCAGGAGAGCCACTGGTGACTTTGCCAAGAGCCAAGGAGAGTTCTACAGAGAACACGTGAAGTGAAGACAATGCCTAAGATGATGATTAGATCAGGCCCTATAATATACTAAGAGCAATCCTAAAGGAATGTATGCTCTATATGCCCTATGCTTTCGTGATGAAAGCAGGGACATAACATCACAGGACCCCATTTCTCAGTAATCACTGTGTCCAAGAGAATGAGTAAAGGGGCAATGAAAACAAGATAGCTTGAAGAGATTCCTTTTCTGATTCTTACGGGCCAACTGGGAAATTGGAAAACTTAGTAAGAAAACAACTTCCCTTCATCCTCACTCCCCAAGAGAGGGCCATACAAGCCCAAGAGCACATGGGCTCATAGAGCAGGTGTTCCGTCAATACTGAAGAATGCACTGGTAATTACATAAGTGAAATTCAATAGGTCTTTATTGGCTCATGTACTTATTTGGTGGGTGTTTGTGAAGACTTAATGATGAAAGGTGTCCAATGTCTAGCTACAATGTCTAGCACATGACTGCCATTCATTTTTTTCAGTTCTAGAACATCCAAAAATGGTCTCCCAATGAAGTTCTATCTACTGATCTACTGGTCAGGAAGACATAAAGAGATGTTCCTTCACCCAAATCCTGAAAGTTAAATCACAGGCCAGGTCTCTAAGGCTCACTGTACCCTGTACACCATCTAAGGCTCACTGTACCCACTGTACACTGTTACAGAGTCTAGGGACAAGAGGCATCATAAAGATAGCTTTGAAACAAGCCAGCAGATAGGCACATTTCATCCCTGCCCCATTTGCCTTGTCAACCAGGTCCCCCATATGTAAAGTGACAAACTGCCATACGGGGAGAAGGAAACAGAACAGGGTCAGAGAAATACAATCCAAAGTAAATATCACTTCTGTGTGGAGCTCACAAAAGATCTGGGTTACCGTCGGCTGCAAACTGCTGCTCTCCTGGCTGCAGGTCTTGCCGGAAGTCGTTCTCCTCATCAGAGTCATCTGGGTGATGGTGATTGTTGTCATGGATGTTGGCATTATTCTGGGCATTGTTATCATTGTCATTGTTGGAGTTCTGGTTGCTAACAAGGGCCGAGGAAACCCCAATTCCCGTTCCTGCACTCAGGCCGACTCGAGCACAACCCTAAGGCGAGAAGAAAACACATGTGTATTCACTCTGGTTAGTATAGAACACTTCGTTTTTCATATTCCTCCATTTCACCTTGATCTAAGAATATTTACAGAGCACTACTTTCACATATGTATCAAGCACCTCATTAGAGGTTCATAAGACTTCAAGCAAGATGCAGTGCTATTGGTCTGGATTTACAGATAATGAAATGCAGTGGAAAGAGATCTGGGTAAGAGACCGGTAGGTGCTAGAGCTGGGACCTGAAACCCAATAATCTGACCTCCGATCCTGAGCCTTCCCCGCTATACTGTACTGCTTGCACAGTGGGAATGTAACCATTAAGAACTGAAGGAGAGAGAAGATAATTAACTGAAGCATTGTTTTTATTACAATGACAGCAAAAGTCTTATTAAGCAGGTTTTTTTTTTTAATATTTTATTTTTTTATTTGACAGAGGAGAGAGATCACAAGTAGGCAGAAAGGCAGCCAGAGAGAGAGGGGGAAGCAGGCTCCCCACTTAGCAGAGAGCCCTACGCAGGGCTCGATCCCAGGCCCCTGAGATCATGACCTGGGCCGAAGGCAGATGTTTAACCCACTAAGCCATCCAGGCGCCCTGGTTAAGCAGTTTTAAAATAACATTTCGTACAACAGACAATCTCAGGTTTTCCAGGATTTTCAACTGCACAGAAGAGAGAAGAGCAAAGTAAAATATATCCAAAATGAATCCCTAATCCATATTTACATCTGAGGTTCTTAATTAGAAATTTAATCTCCCGGGGAACCTGGGTGGCTCAGTGGGTTAAAGCCTCTGCTTTCGGCTCAGGTCATGATCCCTGAGTCGGGATCGAGCCCCACATCTGGCTCTCTGCTCAGCGGAGAGCCTGCTTCCCTTTCTCTCTCTCTGCCTGCCTCTCTGCCTACTTGTGATCTCTCTCTGTCAAATAAACAAAATCTTTAAAAAAAAAAAAAAAAGAAAAGAAAAGAAATTTAATCTCCCAACTAATTACTCTCAGTAATAAATTTTGACCTAGCTCAAAATTTCCACCTTTGCTCGTATCTCACCTTCAGCTTACGGAACTGACAGAGACAGCTTTCCACTTACTTTTTCCTTTCCCTTCTCTGGAGACCCCTTACCAGAGCAAGACACCATTCAAATTATAACCTGTATGCCTTCATTGTAAGACGGCAGTAAAAAGTCCAATTGTAATAATGTAAGGGCATATTATTAGGAAAAAAAATCACTGAGGTTTTGTTTTCCTCCTTGAGTATTAAAATAAACAATTCCCTCAAATGTGACTTACTTTGGGTGGTTCACGAAACATCTGGTCCAGTGAAATAAACTCGAGGCTGGGCAACAATTCAATAAACTGGCCAAAGGAGTCCAGCTTCAAAGCATGGCACCGCACTAAGTTGATATCGACCAATCGTGTCCATCTTGAGTGATCTGTTGGGAGAAATGACATGGCCAGAGAGTTTAACTAACACTTTGTCCATTACAGATGAATTCTGCTTTAGGTCACAAAGATTTTCAAAACCTTTTCCTTTAAATAACTTTGATTTTATCTCTCATGATCTCAAAAACTTGATGACTAAATTATGATGTCTTCTTACCTAATTTCATTGTGGAAACTACATGGCTTGGGAATTATTAACTTGAAACCAAGTGAACCTTGATCTAAATGTGATCCATTCAACAACCTACATGCCTATTCAACAATAGGACACTAAAGAAATGTTGGTGCATCCATTTAATAGAACATTATGCAGCTATTAAAAAGAATGAAGGAAAATTGAGTATGCTTGCTATGGAAAACTCTCCCCCAAGTACTCGTAGTGTAAAAACCAAGCTTACAGGAGAGGGTATACCTGAAAAGGTCCTTTGTATATATAAATCATTTTTAAATGCTACACATGTATAGGCTGCAATATGCACAAAATAATCTGTCCAGAGAATATACAAGAAACTGTTGATGGTGGTTACCTTTGAGAAGAGGAGACTTTTCATTTTGTACCTTTCTGCACTGTTTGGTATTGTTTACCAAGTGCATGTATTACTTTTAGTTTTTAAGTGTTAACAGGAGTTCTGAGTGATGGGATTATAGGCCATTTTTTGTTTTCTTCTTTATACACTTCTGTATTTAAGAAAACAAACAAACCAAAAATCCAATAAATGTTATTTTTTAAAAGTGATCTATGCCTGCTACCACCTAAAGTTTGTATTTCCCAATAACTTCTTGGTGCAGCTGGGCTAGGGACAGAATTTCCACTTCCAGTAGGGGAGACATGGCCATTCTAATGAGTAAACTCAAGAGATGCTCCAGAGCCTAAGAAGAGGCTGGAGACGGGCTCTATAAGGAGCTACAGAAGCCCAAAGAGGCAACTCAGATAGGAAAGGAGGCTGTTTTGCAGAGGTCAGTGAGGGGACTTGATTTGGTAAAGAGGATGTCACAATGAAAACTCTCTAGCTTGGAATTTATTTAAAGGTTTGTGAATTTAGGTATTTAAGAAGGGTCCTGAAAGAAACAAATAACAGCACTCTCTTGGGGAGGAAAAAGAACTCCCCATATAAGGAAACGTATCAAGTACAAAAGTCACACTCTATACACAAGGGGTCGGGTCAGCGGGGAAGAGCTGAAAAAGCTTAAAATTTTAAGGCAAATGAAAACTTCACAAGTTAATGCTAAATATGTCACCTAACTAAAGTTTTTTTTTGTTTTTGTTTTTGTTTTAAATACATACCCACTTTGTCCTTTCAGATGATGTGCCATTTGAAGGTATTCAGAGAAAACAAATGTAATATCCCAGGCAATAATTCCTAACCTTAATTTTATATGCCTGGCTCAAAAAAAAATGAGGGCAGTTGACTCCATAACCCAGACAGTGCCAATTTCTAGGCAGAGAACATCAGGAGTTCAAAAAGGCAATGACAGAATACTTCCAACTTGGTTATCAAAGGTTCCCAGCACTTGTATGACCAATCTTATAAATATCTACATTTTACATTACGAATACAATTCATATCACACACAGAAAATAAAAATATATATTCTTTTGAGAGCAGGCGGACATAGCCATAGTTAAGCCTACAGTACCTGAGATCCAATTGTATGGGTTATGAAGATGAGGGCAATTATAAATTGCCAGGTATTTGATACAGGAAAAAACTTCATTGACTGCCTTCATGCCTATATCGGTGATGATACCAGGATTTTCTACCACATCAGCCAAGCCATACTTTACCAGATCTGCATTCGCCATTCTACCTAAATAGAAATCAGTTAAAAAAAAAAGATTCTTAAATGTCATGGAATGTTGCTGAACTCTTTAACATCCAGTATATTACTCTCTATGATCGTTGTGTTTCATCGATCCATCATCAGGTTCAAGTCTGAATACAATTTTAGGTGCAAAATAAAAATTTATATTAAAAGTCAAGGGATAGCTAACAGAAACATTTTCAATTCTCTAGAAAAGGGAAAAAAAAAGTAAAAATTCTTAAAGTAAAACTGAGGGATATATTGCATTGGTTCACACTTACAGTAAAGTTTTAGCTTTAGCTTTTAAAAAGAAAAATAAGATCTTAAATATGTAATTCTCTTTTACGGTATCGGGATGTTTTTGGAGTCAGGTATGCCCAGGCATAGAAAAGAGTAAACTGGTAATTCAGGGTCATTCTTAGAACACATGGGATTGGTTAGTAAAGATGTGACCATCCCCAGAAAACGGAATTCTAACTCAAATACACCTACCCCCTCTGCCAATGAGCTTTAGTGCCCCCCCATCGTGCAGGCACGCGGGGGGGCTGGGGGTTGGGGATGGGTATCAGTAAAAGATAATCCTCGTCCTAAACTGTGGTGACACTGGAAATCAACCTCATTCCTTGTCTCCTGTCCTCATTTTCCCCCTGTTCCTGTCCTTACTCTCCAGGATGGTCTGCTTGACTACAAGCAACCTGAAGGAAAAGGGACTGTGTCTAGTTAGGTGACAGTCACATTTTCAATGACCAGCAGGGTGCTGGGGAGACAGGAACTTAATAAATGTCTCTCACAATCCTTACTACCACCTGCCACCAAGTACAAAGAAAACACTGTTGCTCTGGTGAAGATGCCCCACACACCTTACAGGGATTTAAAACAACTATTAACTCCAAACTCTTCCTATTTTACTCTCCACATAGTTTCAGTCTCTCACCTACAGTCCACATTTTTGATATTTATTGTCCATTTTCTGCAGATTTACCTTAATTCGTCCTTTACAATTCAGCCGAGCCATTTTCTTTAGCCTGCTGTAAAAACATTTTTCTTACCCTTTGGACTTGAAATTTTTCTAAGGATTGGGTAAATCTTGAAATGACCCTGTTTCTTTTCTGCATAAATGTTGTAACCTGACATAACATATCCATCATACATTCATTCCTTTGAGACCACCACCTTCTTCCACCTCTTGGGTTCTCCTTGATTGTCATGTTCCCTCAAGAACTCTGATGACATCACCTAGAACACATTTCTGTTTCTTTTTCTTTAGCCCACAGATCAGCTAAAAGTAAAAGCTACCATTTACTAAATGCTTTCTAAGGGTCAGAGATTGTATGATAACAGTGGTTTTATTACTGACGACTCCAAACCACCCATGGAAAAAATGACAAGTGGTCTTATCTCTACTTAACAAATGAGAAACCATGGACTTAAGAAGTAACTTGCCCAAGGTCCCATCACTTGTTAGAGGCAGGTCTCAATACCACCTCTCCCCGTCTGCAAAGCCCCAGCACTAAAAACAACACTGCTCTGGTTTTTAATGAGTTTTATATCCCTATCACCTTTGAATAAAATTCTGCTATCATAAATCTATGAAAGGAAAACCCCCCTGTAAGTATTCATCTTTGGAACACTTTTCTTCTACCCGTAACACACAGCATCTGCTTTTCAGCACATCCATTTCCCCAATATGGCCCTGTCATTTTTCCCATAAATGTATGGGGCACAAAGGTTGATATTTCTATTGGTATTTGGCCAAGTCTTCATAACAAAACAGAGATCCAAGTTCTACTAGAGGTGATGCTACCCCTACCCTCAGGAGAGGCACTTCAAAATCTAAATTACTGCGAAGAGTGAGATTAAGTGGCAAAGTATGAGCAGTGACCACACGTTCCTCCCTGGATGCTGCTAGAGGCACCTGGCGCCTACAGTGATAGATAATCCTGGGCTGTCTTTGGAGGGTCGGAGGCAAATATGTATCTGGAGAAATGGATGAACTGCAGCAAATATGAAAACAAGAAATGTTTATGAAAAGGTCAAGACAGAGATTTCAATATGAAAGACACTATGAAACATGCTGAAAAGCATAACGTAGCAGTAGTCTAAAGATAAAGTGCTTTTCTACGGAATGTGTCTTTCAGGGAAAGAGACACAATTGGGAAATAGCTGGTTATAAAGATAACCCTCAAGAGAGAATCTTTCAGTGGGCCTAAATGTGGCCATCTTGAAAATACAAAATTTGTCAAGTTTTGAGCTTTGGGGAAGAGGAAAAAATAAAATTACAGAAAGCTGAAAATTTTGCTGGGTTACGCAGAAGGTACTGTAGAAACAAGACAGAGAATGTAAGCAACCTCATTCAAAACCAGAAAAGCCTGGTATCAAATACATTAATTTTATATGAAATGACTATACTAGGTTAGCATTTTAAAGCTACGTTGGTGAAAAGCCAATCTTTTTCAAGGTTATACAATAAAAAAGAATTCCTATTAAACTGGCAAAAAGATAATGATTTGATTTCTTAATCCTTCACATGTAGTAATGAGCACTGCAACAAAGAAAAAGCAAACAAAACAACAGAGATGTCTACTAAAACTGAAAAAGGACAACAGTCACTTGTTTGACCTAGACTGTCCTGACCAGAGGAATCAAGTCTTGTGTTCTTTTAGGTGCAAACTAGATCCTAAGAAAAAATGCCATCTGGTATGACAGTGAGTTTAAGAAAGACTTGTTAGAAATTACACGGGGAAGAAACAATTCTTGCAAAAAATAAAAACATGCTGACGGTGGAAATGCTCTTGCATGTCTGATTAATGTCATGTAGGAAAAAAGCTTGAATAATGAATTGACATGCATTCAAACCCAAAGGAATGAGTTCCCAATTGTAAATACATTCCAGAAAATGCTGTCAACAAGCCTTCCAACAGCAATCATCATCAAATGAATACTGACCATTATGTGCTCACACTATCTGGGAAATCCAGAACCCCCAGCGGGCTTATTATGGAAATGAAGAGCATGGACAGGGAATGGGACCTCATCTGAGAGGACCATCAAAAGCTTCAAGAAGTGTGGCAGATCAAATTCAACAAATGGAACCAAGGATGACATTCTGTGAAAAAAATGAAGCAGAATGGGAAAGAAACTTGGGCAGTAAAATGAAGACAATATCAAATGTAGGTAAGGATTTTTTTTTTTTTTTTGCATACTGTTAATCGTTATATTTTCTATAATATGCTAAGTCAGAGGCAACACGGGGGGGGAAAAAAATCACTGACACTTCAAGTTTAAATTAAAAGTTCCTTTTTCAAGAAGGCAAAGCCCGTAAGACTTTAAGCTATCTTATATTCAAGAAAATATCACGCATCTTAATTCAAGTTTCAGTTTTTCAAGTAAGTTCTTTACAGCAATTCTAGGGAATAAAATGGTTGATTAAGTCTTACTCTGCAGCAAAAACTCATCTACATATCCCAGATGAAGTGTTTCAAACTGGGGGAACTCCAGCTCTGCCATCTTTAGGGCAGAAAAGACGCCATCTTTGGTTAGGGAAGGCTGGATCCGAACTTCATGTAACCTATGGAAAAAAAAAAATATCAGAGTAAAATAAAAAATATCAGAATCAAAGGTTCTTCCTAGCATAAGGCTCCGAAAGAAATTCACCTTACTGAGATGTCACATGCAAACAACTTTCCTCTACCAAAAAGCATTAGAGATGTTTCCTGTAAAGGAGCATTTTGTTAAGTGTGGACATGTCTTAGGTGGTACACTGCAGTTACATTAACAGCAAGTTACAAAATAAGAATCTAATGTTTGCTTAAACCTGATTAAGTCCAAGTCAGAATCTGCAACTGGTGCTGATTATTCAACATCTTTTTTTATGCTGCTCTTAAAAGTGCCATTTTAACAAAGATCATAGTTCCATAACGAGTAAGAATACCTACTTGCTAATACTTAGACACAGATTTTTATACTCATAACATTCTTTTTAAGCGTTTTGAAATCAAGAATTTTGAAACTGAAAGAAACGGTTAACTAGGGGCACCTGGGTGGCTCAGTAGGTTAAAGCCTCTGCCTTCAGCTTGGGTCATGGTACCAGGGTCCTGGGATCGAGCCCCACATCAGGCTCCCTGTTCAGCGGGAAGCCTGCCTCCCCCTCTCTCTCTGCCTACCTCACTGCCTGCTTGTGATCTCTGTCAAATAAGTAAATAAATTCTTAAAAAAAAAATACTTAACTCAATTTTAATACAATATAAAAGCAGAGGTAGACCTTTGATCTGCAGGATACCATAAACGTGGCATAAACTGATATAAAGATATTATATTAAAAATATAAAGGTGTTACAAGGTCAGGATTCTTAAAAAGCTGACTTAAAATACTGATTTCTGAATAGCAAACAGTGTTACCAACTAGCTAAAATAATTCCAAAAATCAGAGAAGGTTGAAAGAATGGTTCCCAAGAGAGCTGCAGACACCAGCATCAGTGCTGACTTCTGGTGGACCTCCAGAATGTTGACTGCTTTTCTCTGATGAGACCACACCCCTGCAAGAGCTTGATGGGTCTGGAGGGCAGTTCAGCTGTCATCAGTTGTAAAAGAAGACTATCACTACCAAGTGATGCTCTAATGCTATTTAAACAACTCCTTTATATTTCACATCTAGACAAGGCATAATCAAACTTCCTATACACATTCCCCCAATCTTTGCAAAACAGGAAAAAACACTACTCTAAGACAAAAGACAACATCAAGAAGAAACATACCTACGAGCAGCAGTGATAATGAGGTAACCAAGATCTACTTCAAGAGCATTTTTGCAAGCTCCCAAAACGATAGTATGCAAATTTCTAAAACCACCTAGGTTAAGGGAGAAAAGGAACAAAAACAGTATTTCCTTCGACCACAGCACTTTTAGTAAAGTATTTAGATGCATTTTAGATGACATTTATCTGGTTAAAAGTAAATCTAAGTAACTCAAATTAGTAACTCAAAATGAATTGCAATGACCAGTCATTTCCTAAGAAGAGATGAAAACAGACACTGTCTTCCTGAAGAGGCATTCTGATTGTGTTGGAAAATTACTCCAAATTATTGAGACTGTTAAAAGAAAGGATTTTCAGGAAGCTAGAAGTTCGTAAGGGAACTGTAAAGAAGGGATCCTGACATTTTCTAGCCCAAGTCTGAACCTCCTATGTATCATAGGGAACAAGACCACCACTCCTTTAACTTCAGCTGTTTTATGTTTTTGAAACTTGTAAATACAGAGCAAAAACAGTATGCAAATTATTAATGTGTAAAGCACAGTGAATTTTCACAAGATTGACTTTAAACTTTTATGAAGAGAACCACACAATATGCACTTCTGTGTCTGTCTTCTTTTGCTGAAATTTCTGTTTAGAAGATTCATCCACATTGCTGCATACAGTGGCAGTTCATTCACTCTCACTGCTGTGTAATATTCTCTTGCACAAATATGTCACGTGTGAATCACCCATGCTGCTGCTGCTGGGTATTTGGGCTGTTCCATCGGGAGGCTATTATGAACAGTGCTTCTATGAATAATTTGGGGCACTGTCTCCTGGTGAAGATATGTATGCATTTCTATTGGCTTTAAAACCAGGGAGACAATAAATTAATAAAATCAGGAAGGCCGCTGTTGCTATGCACAGACACTACCAAACAATATTTCAAGGGAATGTATCAATTTATACTCAGCCCCAGCAGTGTATGAAAGCCCTGTAAGTCTCTTTCCTATCAGTCATACTTAGGCATAGTCATTTTAGTGCTTGTGTATCACACTGTGGTTTTATTTTGCATTCCTCTAATGATTAAGGGCATTTCTCATTTTTTCATGTCTATGAACCATTTGGTTATCCCCTTTTGTGAAGTCTTGTGTATTCTGGTTGTATCCTTGTTTTTCTTACTGGGTTGTCTGCCTTTTTCTCATTAATTTTAGTAGTACTTCATATACTCTAGACACAAGTCCTTCATTTGATACCTGTACTGCAAATAGATTCTCACACTCTGAAGCTTTGCTTTTCATTCTTAATCATACCTTTTGATGAACAGAAAAAAATTTTTAATATAGTAGAGTTTATCAATTTTTTGTTTATGGTAAGTATTTTTTGGTATCCTGTTTAATAAATCTCTGCCTACCCAAGGTTAAAGAGACATTCTCCTACTTTTCTTTTTTAAAGGAATGTTTTGTTTTTCACATTTGGATCTATGATTCATTTGGAATTAACTTTTATGTGAGGTATAACTGACTCCTTAATTAAAATATAAGGCAGAGTCATTCTTAAATGCTCATAAGGGGAGAAAAGTCTGTTTTTCTTTCAGGACATTTACACAAACTCTTTACTTTTGGCATCTGTAGTCTTCTCTCTAATGAATGGCTCCACTGTGGTCTTCTTATCCCCTCTCTGACTTTTTCCTGTTAGTTCAGCCATGCACAATAAAAATAAAGCTGTTGACCCTAAGGGAGCCTGCTCCATCCCCTCCACAATTTAATTAAAGTGTACTTCCACCAAACTTGACAAAATGCCTAAAAATGCCATGCTTACTCACATTTTAATAGTATTAGAAACATCAACTTGTACCAACAGTACTTAAAGATACTCTATTTGTATTCTGAATATACAAAGTTAGATTGTTTTTTTCTCAACAGTTAGTTATCTATCTCGCTAAATTCTGTGGTATCTGAGATAAACATCTTTATGAGATGTTTAACATGGAGCACATTGTTATATATCATTATTTAAAATATAATTAAAGGACCTAGAGAGTAAAATATACTTTCCATTTAAAAGCCATTATCTGAGATGAAGCTAATATCCAAGTGCAAACATGAAAGCACTGATATACCTTAAAGTATTAGACAAACGTGAGACATTATCATTACTAATCCCTGAGTTCTTTTGTAGGCCTAAAATGTCCAAGTCAAAAACCATCTCTTTTCACCAACAGACTCTAGAAATCCCTGTTAATATTTTTCAGAAAAATTCCAAATATAACAGCTGTCTGGTTAACTAAGTAATACGAATTAATAAAACAGAAAACGTGCTTTAACACTCTACTATTTATATTGAGAAGGCTTAGCACTGCATAAAAAGAAAATAAGTACTAGTCCATACTCACGGTTACTTACTGTCCATCAAACGCACCAGACAGGGTAATTACTAACAAGCAATTTCTTTTAAAAAGACTCACAAAAGAAGCTAAATAAAAGCATAGTAATTTTAAAAACTGATTTGTAAAGTTTTCAGTAACTAAAGAAAAATTAATACCTGATCTCCAACTGTCTTCAACCACGTGTTGGATAAGACCTCCAAGGAAAGGGACTCGAACCATTTCCAAATGTTCCAAGTTTCGGGCAGACGCTAAGCCTGTTACTAAAGGGACATACTTCAAGGAGTTTGTTGGCCCTAGAGGAATAAAAAATACTTCAATGGAACAATGTAAATTTATTTAAAAGTGAATTTTCAAACCAGCAGCTGAAATAACTTACAAATTCTATGTGCGAAACTGAGAGCCAAGTAGGTAACTCTCTGTAATTTGTATCTATTAGAACATATTAGCCTGATAAAGATGTATTTATTTATTCAGCGTAAGGATTTTTTAGTAACGCTGGAGGAACGTTTAGTATTTTTTGTAAATCCCCTGAAGTTTCAATAGTTTTGAGTTCAAATACTAAAGGGAGACAGCCGAGTTGAGGATGTGGTCCTTCACCCAAGTAAAGAGCTGGGTCATAAATACCTCTCTCTGGGAGCAGTGCTGTAGGAGGGGATATGGAAGATCACAAGACACAGGCCTATCTGCCACAGAGCTTGCCAAAGACATGGAGATAAAACTGAATAATCTAAGAATACAAAGACATGACATATCTACTATAAAAATAGTATCTGTTGTACTACATAAAAAAGAGAATAAGAGGAAGGAAGGAAGTGTATACCTTAGGACAAGGGAACAGTAACATAGTGTAAAGGCTGGCAGAATGGCAGAGGGGACAGTGAATAGGCAAGCCTGACAGTAAAAGAAGGTACATCTTAGTAATGACTCAGAAAAAAGATATCGAGAGGGGGCCCCAGCTATTAAGAACTTTAAAGGAGAATAGTCCCACTTGACAATCTAGGGCAACAGAGACACTGAAGATTTCTGAACAGAAAGGCAGTACCATTAAGCAGTGCTTTCTGCTTTATGGGATCATAGTGTGACGTAACCAGAAATCAGACAGAGATCCATTATAACAATCCTACAGAAAGTAAAAAGTGAGGGGGATCTGGGTGGCTCAATCGGAGCCTCTGCCTTCAGCTCAGGTCATGACCTCAGGGTCCTGGGGTCGAGACTTGCATTGGGCTCCCTGCTTAGTGGGGAGCCCGCTCCCTCTCCTGCTCCCCTTGCCTGCCTGTACTCCCTCTCTATCTCTGTCAAATAAATAAATAAATAAAACCTTTTTAAAAATTTAAAAAATAAGAAAGTAAAAAGTACCTGTAAAAAATATGTAGAGATACTGTGATGCTTCCCCCCCCACCAACTAAGGGTAAAACACAAATCATGAGTCAACTGACCTTAAAACAAAAGATACATCTATTTTCACAAGGTGAATAAATTACTGAACATAAATGATAATAATGTAACATAATTCCATTTAGAAACACAGCTATGGAGTTGGCTTTAGGATATTTTTAGGATAGTATAGGTATAATTCTACCATAACTATGTGCCATTACCTGCACAGTTCCTCATGACGAAAGTTCGTAAACTAATGCAAAGAAAGTCTTTGAACGGCTGTGGTTTAGTGAGTCTTACCCACTTCATATAAAGGTGCCTTAGCATCGGGATACAAGGAATTTCAGGAACATTCACCCCTAAAAACATATACGGAAAAACAAAAATCACGAAAAAAACTCTGTATTCTGCATAAAAGTGCAACAGTCTACTTTTCAAGTTGACAATTTGTCCTTCAAGGAGATTTTCACCAGAAAGAATTACCTAATTAAAGTCCATCAAGTTTGGCTGATTTAATAAAACAGGCTTGTAATGAACAATGTGAGCAAACCATGAACACTCTACTTTGTTAGTTCTTTAGAAAAGACATATGGAGATGGGATCGTAAAAGTATTTCCACATTTTATACACATGAATCTTTCTCATAACTCTACACAACTCTTTCAGGATACATACATACACCAGCAGATATAAAATGAAAACAAGTTCCTGAAAACAAAATTATGTGGAAGGAATAAACAAAAGTACTATTTGATTACCAACGCCCACTATCCCACCAGTGAGAAAACTAAAACACAGGCAGGATAGCTGGCTTCAAATACCATAATATCCAGAGACAGAGATTAAAGCTATTTCTACAAATGAATGAACCTTAACGATTTGTACATGAGTAGAAGAAGCCAGTCAGCATGACTCTGAGAAAGTGAGAAACCCATCAGTCATATATTTTAATATTTCAAACTGATGAAGGTATTTTATCCTTTAGATCCATAAGTGACTTAATACTATTAGTCATACCTGCAGAGGACACTGTCTGAGAGAAAGGGGATGTAAAGTGGAAGGAAAAATCAGGAGACAAAGAAGAAAAAAAGATAGGTAACTTGTAAGTTCTAAAAGGAAGAAAGCAGATCAAGGAACCTGCCCAACAGTTAACCACCACAGCCTCATGAAAAGCCAAGGAAATGACACAAGTATCTGAGAGAAATTCCAAGGACCCAGTGTGATGGCATTTAACAAGCAGCAGCTGGCAAAACCAGTTTAATACAAGTTCAAATTGAAGTTGGTAGAAGCCCTGATAACAAGGGGACTAGAGAAAGCAAACTAGCAGAGCCCCTGAATGACTGGGTCTTTAGAAGCTAAATTTTGCAGGATGCTCCTACTACAAGGAGTATCCCTTAACCTGCCCCTTCCCAAAAAGCAGCGAGCGACCTTTAGCCTTGAACTACGCATATACCCTATATGGCACCAGATGGGAAGTAAAATTGAGGTTGAGACAAAACAAAGAAAGGCAGAGGCAAAGAGGTATAGACTAAGACTAAAGATGTAAAACTCAAAAATGTACACTTAGCATTCACCATGATAGTGGTAATTCTGATTAGCAAATTCAGAATAGAAAGAGTGAGACAGATCCACCAGACAAAGAAGGTCTAGTCTACGGCCCAATCCACATTTTGCTTCAAACCCATTCTATAAACAAAGGACACAATTACCGTCTTCCCAGCATGTGCACTAATTTACTATACACATTTACAACACCATCACAGTGTTAAACTGTTGAATTAATCAAACGAATGAATGCATTTCAACAAAATTTACCAACAGCTTGTACCTGCTGTATCTTCTCCAATGTCAGGAATCAAGGGAAATATAAAGATATAAAAACACTGACTTTAGAGCTTACATTGTAAATTTCATTGTAAATTACACTAACTTTATTATCTAAAAATCCAGTCTCAAACTAGATATCCAAATGCCTAATCACAATCATCCCTTGAGCATGTAAATAAAAGGGGGCTAGAGAGCATTCTTCTTCTGCCCTAACTGTGCACATAAGCCCCAATTAAGACCCACTCCTTACCATCCTGCTGCACTCCCTACACCACTTGACCCAGTTTCAGAAATTTCTAGTCCTTAAGACCATCGCCAATGCCCAGAATGCTTAGAACAGAGCAGATACTCAACAGATATTTAAATAAAATATGTAATAAATATATATTTTAAGTCAGACTACCGTAACAGGAGTCCTCCCAAAACCCTTTCAATAATCTGAGTCAGAGGTGGCAAATTAAATTTGAGAAAATATCTGCCTTTATTATCTACCTAGATAGAAATTATTGAGAAACATCTATTTGCATGGAGAATGTACACTACAATCACTGCAAATAAGGTGCCTTTGGAAAAAGAACACCCCATTTCCCATTTCTCAGAGAAAAAGAAAAGTAGCACATTTTTTTCTGGTTTGAACATAGGGGAATGTTCTGCTTGGTGAAGATACAAGTAAACTGAGAGCTATTTGGCTTTTTATTCCTTAGTGTTCTAGAGCGGAGCTATGTATATAAAGTAGCCACTACTCCATGGGGCTGATAATGCACCCAAGATAAAAATTCAGTTCCTCTGTATCACTAGCCAGAGGGAACCACACGGGAGAGTACAAAACCATGACACTTGCATCACCACAGAAAGTTGCACTGGAGAACTCTTCTCTGAAGGGTCAAACTAGGACCAAAAGGGTAAAGAACAAGGGCAGAATTCTGGCTCCGTGAAATCAAACAAAACAAAACAAACCATACCACACCCTAATAACTTTCAAAACTACTTAGGTGGTTTTCAAAAACAGAACAGACTGGTTGTGAAGCAGTTATTTCTCTAACCCTCCAGACCCTATCTAAGACTCCTTAATGGGAAATATAAATTTGTATACACGTCTCACAAGCATTTCTTTGGCCATCATCAATCAACAAAGCTATTTCTAAAATTCTCATTACTCTTTCTCAGTGATTATTCAGCTATAAAACATTTTGAGGTATCGCAGGTGACCCAAGAAACATGTACTTACCAACTAAATGTAAAGTCTGAATTTTGGCTCCTATAGGAATTTTCAGTTTATTTTCAGGAGGAATTGGAAATGCTCCATTACGATTACGAAATTTCCCCAAAATATGAACATGTGGCATGTATGTCCAAATAGATTCTACCAATTCCAAATGAGAAGTTTCTACACCCTAGAAAATAATGCCAAGCAAGCATAAGAAAGGCTATTAATTTGTATCCAAAGCTTCTATTTCTGTATCTAAGATGTTAAATGCAATGGAATTTAAAAGTCTGTTATGGATGAAATCTGCATGTGAGTGAGCATATTTGTTCATTCTTTGATTTATTATTTCATCAATTAGTTGATACCAAATATTATTCAACTAGGTATACTCACCACTAAGTTTGGGCATGCCTGCAAAGCTTCTAGAACGCCTGGAATGCTAAAAGCCTCATGGCCCCGTACCCTTCGCCTCTCAAGGTATCTAGGGTGAAGGCCATAAAGCTGTTCGACATCTGGCATTTTCTTCAATAGTGTTAGAAAACTGGAATCTGTGAAGCCTGAGAAATTCAGAAGCATTTAGAGGCAAGTTCATCTTTGGGTTCATGAACATTTATTAGGCGCTTGTCATTTCTGTCAAAAGTTAACAACAAAAGGTTTCCTTTTTAAAGTTTCGTAAGACTAACACCATGGCTGAACAAATGATTATTACTATTTCTTTAGTAATAGAGGAAGTGTTTCAGAAACCCCACTTATCTTGAATTAATATTTTACAGAGCTGAGGCTTTTAATTTATGATTGCCTTTTTGTTGCTGCTGCTGCTTTTAAGGCACAGAAATCTCCAACGGGACAACACACATTTAACCTGGATAACTCGCACCTATTACTAGATTGCTAGGTGAGGAAGGACCACCTATCTGATCAGCACCACCCTCCAAGGTATTCTCTCTGGTCCAGAGAACCTCTAGGGCTCGGCAGGGCACACAACTAAAAAAGGAGAAAGATATAATCCTCACCTTTAGGAAGTTCACAGTTCTAACCAAAATCCCTTCTCAAAATAGGTTCTCTTGGTCTACCCATTTCCTAATAATTACTTTATCCTGTGTTTAACCACCACTCCCTGGACATTTCAGAGAGCTCATTCTTCTGAAAAAAATCAAATTAGCTAAGAGAACATAAGTGAACCAAACTGAAGGAATACTGAGCTGACACAAAGCTGTTTATCTGGGAGGCCGACCATGTTCCCTGCACCAGATGGGAATGGAGAGGCAGGTTACTTTCACACCAGGGGTTTTGGTGAGATAAGCAGGAAGACAAGTTTCACACAGTTGATACTTCATTATCTGGGGTGTTCTGTCTTTAACAGAGACTGTCAGAAATCCAATTATCTGCCCACTAATGACAAAAATATTAACTCTCAAGAATGTAAGTGAGGCCCCAAATCACCAAGTCTTAACATACTAAAGTTTTCAAGTTGTTCTATTTGCACAGGGCTGGTCCAGATGACTATATTAACCTTAGAATCACAAAACTGAAAAGAGACCTCAAAGATCACTTGGTCTGATTATACTAAGAGTTCTTATTATCACTGTGTAGAGTAACCTTCACCAACAGAGTCACTCAACATGCTAACAATTCTATGTTTTCTCATCTATTCTCCCAACCCAATGAAAAGGTAATCACTGCACTTAGGGATGCAAAAAATAAACCTGGAGGAATTTAAAAGCTACTGTGTGAGTAGCCAGAGTTCAAAACTGAGTCTGACCACTGCCAATGTCCCTCTTTTGTCATACACTACAGGTTGCCTCTCATTGAAAAATGCATATAGTTCCACCTTCTTTATTGAGATTGTGTGAAAACCCAAAGAGATCACATATATAAACCATAAAGTACTACATAAAAACCTTAGTTGTTATTATTACTACTAAAAACCTTAGTTGTTGTTGTTGTTATTATTATTATATAGAGATGATGATGATGATGATGATTATAATATAGAGAATCAGGGCTTAAACTCCAAGTTAAACTATTGCCAGAGTGGCATTAGTAAGCAGGGTTAATGAGATCTTATTCTAGGCTAGAGACTGCCTTGATCCCCTTTTATATTCATTGCAGGGATGGGAAGCCTTGGGCTCACAGGTATTTATCACAGTCTGAAAGAAGTCAGCAATGTGCAGACAGATTCTTCTCTAATTTGATAAGAGGCAGAAGTGTTAAGGCTAAGGCTGTATCACATGGGAGCTCTGCCATCCTGCCTCTTTACACAGTGCATTAATCCCATCGCCAGAATTCCTGCTGATCTAACCTCTATGAAAGCAAATCTAATCTAAGGATTGATGGTCATTTTCACACTGCCCTCATTTTTTTTTTCTTTCCTGCTATAAATGATCACCCTCTGGAATAAAAGGAGTCGTTTTCCCTTAGGATGGTTTCTTTGAAGTATTTGAAGATGACCGTGGTTAGCCTCCCAAGCTAAGTTCTACCCTCAGGTTTTTGCAATGTTTTTCACAAAAAGGTATATATACTGATAACTAAGAGGCCAACTGATAAGAGTTACCAGTTGACTGATGACCCTTTCCAAAGGCTATACCACCCCAAACTGTAAAAATATTCCACTACTGCAGAGAGTCTATCCGGTTCCACTTCACTTCTGCCAAGGTTCCCCCCCGCCACCACCCTTATCCCATTTTCAAAATATCAGGATCTGGATAATGCTGATAAAATGTCTAAACAAGACATTCAAAATTGGTATACAACAATAACTAGAAGTCTCTAGTTAACAAATTGGTGTTAGCTAAAAACAAGCCTTGACTGGCCCTTCATTTTAATTCTTCCCTTTCAGGTGTATTCTGTTTAACGAAGTCATCAACATTCTTTTCTGGTCTCTTTACCTGAGATCCACTTGTGTGCTTAGGCTACTAACTCTGAATTCTTCGTCTACAAGACCAATGCCTTATTTGAGAATCTCTTAAGACCCTGTAAAGCCTTCCAAAAGTGCTAAAGAAATGAAAGTGCCAGAAATGCAATTTCTGTGGCTTGCTAGGGCAGCTTTACACAAATTGATTAATATCTGTTTAATTAGAGGATGCCATTAAGGGGCACAGGGAACCTATGAAAACCTACATCATGGAACAAAGGCCACTTTGTCTAATATAATAAATGTATGTTAAGTTCTCCAGTGCTACATGTGTGGAACGGGCTGACGTAGCCCCTTAAGGAACAAAACCAGGAAAGCCTCAGGCAAAACACGTTTTCTTGACCCAAATGAACCTAACTAATTTAGATAAATTCTGCTTCCCTACCTACAAGGTGACTTATATTGCCTATCTTAAGACAAGTAACATTTGGTGGGAATATTATGAGGTTCCAGTAGGACTCCAGGGTACCTTAATAGGCTAGATCCACTTACCACTCGGCATGTATTCCCACCACCGCCCTGCACAGAGATCCACAACCCTCACCACTCTCAGATATAGGGTCACTGCTTCTTTTAGCTTCCTGGAGAGACATTCCATACACATGATATCCTGCAGAGGGAGGTACCTTTGTGAGAGAAAGAAACTCATATTTATCAAGTGGTAAGTACTTCCTCTCACCAACAGGTTACTTTTTGTCCTTCATCCATTCTCCTATGCCTTGAATGAAATAAGACCTTAAGAATATTTGCAGGGTTTTAAGATTAACATGCACATAAAGCTTTTCACTAAAAACAGATGAGTCAGCAAATACTCAAGCATCCAAATAAATACTGAGTTCTCTCCATAAGATATTTGCTAAAACCTGCTTTTCTCCTTTTAAGCTTTTACAAACAAAGAAAATCTCGAGGGGAAAAAAAAAAAAGGAAGGAAAAGGATCTCAGCGAATTTCAAGGCCTGATGATAAGGGAACCTGAGAAAGAGAGAACTAATCAGTTTAAACATGGCCAATATAATTTTATAGCTTTTACAGAAACCATTTCCTGTAGTAGCAAAAAAAATTCCTTTCTGCTCCCTCAACACACCCAGAAACTCTATCTTCTCCATCAACATACATGTATCCCAAGTTTATAGTATATAATTTTTTCCCTAGATCTTTTTACCGTTTAGATCACACATGAGTATTGCACAAGCATTAAATGAAAACATCTCATTTCAACTACAATTTCCTCTTTTCCAACTCTCTATTAACTCTTCCTTCTTGAAACTTTTCAACTAACCTGTACTTTTGTTGTTTCCAATAAAAGCAATGTATTTTGAAAGATCAGAAAATCTCACCTCTCTCTCTTCCTGAACACCCCTCCATACACAACTAAATTTAAAAAAAAAAAAAAAAAGAGTAAAAACTACCCTTGACAAAGCTTGTATTATATCACAGACACTGTACTACAGTCACTATTTCACAACTTGACCAAGTAGGTGGTTCTTTATTTGCCCTCCTCCAATCCATTTTCTTTCTTTCTTTCTCTGCTAGGCTGTGTTCCCTACCCTTCCCGCTATTGGGTGGTTTAGGCCAACACATACCATGGGCAAAGGCTTTCTGCTATTCCTAGTCTCCTAGGTGAATTCTTTAGCACTCCTTATTAGCTCCCTTAACCCCAACTAAACCTCTATAAATAGTCCCTTCATTAAATGACCTTCAAATTCCAGTCAAGTGTAAATAACTTGTTTCCTGCTAGAACTCTCACTAACATAGCAGGTGCTATTAAAGTGGTGAAATCAGCTCAAAAAAGTTAACTTGCAGAAAATCAACAGCTAGAAAGAGGAAGGAAGAGCAGGGATGTCAACATGGTTAGGTCTGATTCTAATTCCTAAAAACTAAGCTAATTCTAAGAGAAAAGTCCAAGTATGCCTGCTGAGCATTTCTGCTCCATGTTTGCTACCTCTGGCACTCTCTCTTCCCCTTCAAACTATTTAAAGAGAATAAAATAAAATATAATTTTCTACAAAAAAAAGTATTATTGCTAACTTAATTTACAGTCTCCATAACTCAGATGTAAGTAGGATAATTTCCAGAAATTGTAAATATTTTATAAACAACGAAAAACAGTCAATTTGTTTTCTGAATCAACTTATACACTGAAGTATTTTTTCCTCAAATCACTGATTGTTATACAAAGTATATGCCTGAGTAAATATACTCCCTCTAAATCCAAATAGATCAGTAGTCTCACAAAGATGATCTTACATCATATTTGCCCTGAGAAAAAGAAATGTATTTTTTCTTCAAAGACAAATAATCAAAGAGTTGTAGGCATTTCAAATACATTTTTAAAAAGATGTGACACTAGATTCCACTCCTTCCATTTGAATGTTCTGCTTAAACTGCAAAATATTATCATATCCACTCTCAACTTAAAATATGGTCCAATTTGTTTATAATATGCCTTCTTATTATTCAAATACCTAACATACATCCCTAGGAACAATTTTACATATGGTTTCTTCCCAGATTTTAACAGCTTTATTGTTTAATTCATTGATGCATTTAGGATTTAGTATCAGATATGGAAGGTAGGAACATGCTTTTTTTACTTTCTCCAAGTGATTCCTGGGTTATGACATCATCACTGATTAATCCACTCAGCTTTTCCTCATTGATGTGAATACCATCAAAACCAGATCCCGACATAAGTTTGAATCCCCATATGGGGCTTAATTTGGAAACGGTTTGACCCAGCTATCTGCTTAACATCTCCAGTACCAAATCTTCAACTGTTGTATTGTAGGGACAATTGTTGTATGGTAGGGTTAGACTCCTTTTCTAAAGAAACTTTCTGAAAAGTTTTCAGACATTTTTCCACCAAATGAACTTCAGTATCATTTTGTTATGTTAAAAAAATTCTGTTATTTTGGACTTCCTATTCCCAGACAGAACTGAACTATGCCAAAACTATGCTATGTCACACAACAACGAAGTGTAGATGATAAAGACTAAAAGACTAAAGAAGATAAATCCAAATTTATGTTAGAAAAGAAAAATAAAATGTCCGTGGTTCCCTAAAGTAGCTCTGCTATCCCTACTAGCTCTGCTATCCCTACTTTCAAATTTCCTAGGATGCCCAAGTGGTTCAGTTGGTTAAGTGTCTGCCTATGGCTCAAGTCATGATCTCAGGGTCCTGGAATTGAGTTCCGCATCAAGCTTCCTGCTCAGTAGGGAGTCTACTTCTCCCTCTCTTTCTCTGCCCCTCTCCCTGCTTGTGCTTACTCTTTCTCTCTCTCTCTCAAATAAATATTAAAAAAATTTCTTTTTCTGCAAATATTCAGTAGTTTTAAAAAATTCAGAACACTTCTATAAACTTCATAAATGGAAATTTCCCCTAGGTAAATAAAATAGTGGAAAATCCAAATGCTTGGAAAAGTTCATTGCAATTGTATAAGAGAAAAACTGGAAAACAATCCAGACATCAGACTACAAGAGAAGAGTTATTCTGTCATAGTGACTTAGTTATGTCCCAATTATTGTGACATAGTTAATTATTGTGTCATAGTGAGCACAGAGTGACATAGTACTCATTATGAAGACCATATAGCAATATGAACAAACGCAAAACGGGATCAAAACTACCAACAGTCCACAAGCATTTATGCTATGCAGTGTACTGAGTGCTTCAAAAGCATTATCTCACTGAATCTTAACATCTTTACTGATCCCTGGTCCAAGGCAAGTAAATGAAAGACTCGTGATTTAAACTCAGGTCTCCAACTCCAGAGCCAAAGTGTATTAGGGTTGTTTATTTAAATGGATAATGACTGAAAGAAGAAAGCAGGGGAAACTGGAAGTGACAGGTTTTTGGGGTTTTTTGTTTTGATTTCTTTGACTTTTGTTTATAATTAAGTCTGGACAAAACTGTAATTTAAAAAAAGATTTTGGAAAAAAATTTACTATAAAACAACTTAATGTGTGCACTGCATACAGTAACGATGGGTATTATTTCATGAAACTTTGATTCCAATCACTTACATATATGTGCGTATGAAGAAAATGTTTCTCACTGTGGGTTGTAGTCAAAAAAGTCAGAAACACTGCCTTATGTTGTACACACATGGTACTGTAATAACAAAAGTCAACAAATCAGTCACTATGAATTTCGAGAAGCCTGAGATGTTAATGTAGAAAATGGCTATACAATAGAACTTATTGCAACCAAAGTAGTATTCTCTATCTTCACTGTGTAAGCTGTCCTACACAGCAGCCACAAGACATACAGGCTAGTGTAACTGAGGAACTGGACTGATTTTTAAGTTAATTTCACTTCTATTTCAGTGCCATAGGTAGCTAGTGACTACCATGCTAGACAGAACACTCCTAGAATTTGTTCCTACTTACACATGCTGGGGGGGGCGGGGGTAAAAGTCAATCAAACAAAATCTTACCTAAAAATATGGCAAAGCACTTCATGTGAAAGTTGATTCATATAGTCCTTTGTTTCATCAGGTATTGCTTCCTCAACAATTTCATTATTCATGAGACATGTTTTAACACTTTTCTTTCGTGGACCCATTGCTGTGTTAGCTCCAGTATCAAAGAACAAATCTTCCCTCTTGATAACTTGAATTCAAAGCACCTGAAAGCAAGCAGAGAGTAGAGAAGATGAAAGCGCACCAACTCCAGACTCAGAAATGATCCCAAAAACCTAGTTTGTAAAATGATGTTTATTTTATAAAAGAGAAAGAAACAGACTACATTCAAATTAATAAAAACATTATACAAAATGCACAGAATATCTTTTTCTGAAAAGCAGTAGAGAATATAAAAATGCATTATTTAGAATGAGCAGAAAAATAAAAAATAAAAAATAAATAAAATGGAAGGACTCAGGAGTTCTGGATTCTACTTTGTACTGTTGCTTCTTAATAATCCACTCAACTTTCCCAAGCATGAATTTCTTCACCTGTAAGGTAAAATAGTTAAACTAGGTTAACAAAACCCCTTCTAGTTCTGGGATCTCCTGATTCTAGAACTGCCCCTCACACAGAAGGCAGAAGAGGAATATTGGGTTCTAGTTCTGGATCTGCCAAACTACTTTTATGAACTTGAGTCATCTTTTAATTCTTCATTTTCCCACCTATAAAGTGAAGGAATTAGACATCATCAGTGGGTCCGAGGTCCCTTTATAAATCTGATAAAATATACAGACCTTTTGCTCAAAAACTAATTACTTATGTACAACTTCAGATGGAGAATAAAATCACCCTTTTCCCTCTCCTGTAAACATTAAGGAGCGAAGGTTAACTCACTTTTGTGTCAAATGTATGTATATTTTGTCTGTTTTTAGAATAAGCTTTGGTGACAGAGGAAGAGAAGGGAGGAAGGAGAAAAAGGAATGGATGGAGGGTGAAGGAGAATTCAAGTCAGATGAGCAAGCACCCAGACGGCTTTGTTTTGTTTTATTTTATTGGTCAGCTTAAGAGGGAACCATGTAAAAGCAGTGTCCTCTAAGTAGCATGGTCAACTATCACTGGTAAAATTCTCCAAAATGCTTTGGACTCAAACTCAGAGAACTCTAGATGAGAGCTTAAATTGCATCATGCTGCTGTGATGCAGGCAAGTACAGTTCCAAATCAGTGCTTCTCTAGAAGAGTACTGGCTCCATGTCATGGACCACCTTTTCCTTTTTCCTAATTATAATCCTTTACTATTGAAACTTTCTAAAACGGACTTTTTATTTTCCTACAAAGTGGACTCAATAAAACTTAACCTTGTCTTGATGACCTCAGGACATCAATATGAATATCCATTATATTCTATGATACCTCTCCTCAGGAACTACAGAAGTCTGCGGAGTTCTTGGGAATTCTTTGCATCACCAATAAATGGGAGCAAACTGCATGACTAAGTGAATCCTCCGATTTCCTGTGCCTGTGTGTGTTTTGGTCTCTTCCCTCACTGACAGGTCACTTGTAATTTCTCACAGGTGGCAGCATGCTCGCTTCTCCCTGCGTTCCACACACACACACATGCACAGACATACCCCTATACCTACCTCTAAGCCCCCCTCGAATTTGTTGTCTCTTCAGCCACAGCCTAGGAAACCAAAGAAATACCTTTACACAACTGTGTGCGGATTAGGATCAACAAGCACCCAGCAGTACAGACCTAAGCGATTCTGCAGAAAGTAGGTGCGTGAGCTACCTTGCACTGAATTTGTGACCTCTCTTTTGCCTTCTCAAAAGCTTATATGTTGTCCATCCCATTTTGGTTAACAGACCTTGGGAGAAATAAATGTTTGTACTCAGAACACCCCACAAAAACAGTTACAAATATACTCCTCTGTTCCTATCACTGCCTACCTTTTCCTATTCACTGCTCTCTCCCCAGCAAAATCAATCTTTCCATCTTACAATGGCTCCCAAAACTGCTCTAAAGTTATTTTGACTTCCTCATCATGAAATCCAATATACCCTCTTCAAGGCTCCCCTACCTGACCCATTTGTAGTATGGGCACTGTTAACCACTCTTTCTTTGAAACGCTCACATCATGCGACCTCCAAATTGATATTCTCTTGGTCCTCTTCGTTCCTCTATGAGCACTCCTCAGTCTCTTTTACCAATTCACCCTAGAATTCTCTTCTGCCTGAGACAACTATATTCACTCTGTATTCCACTACTGCTACTACAAATATACTTAAAAAAAAAAAAAAAAAAAAAGAAAAGAAAAAAAAAATCCACTTCTGGCTCCTATCTCTCAGGAGTTCTGACATTTACTTCCTCTCAGAAACCTTCATCTCAGTACTTTGAACATCCTTCCAAAGTATATACAAACTGAACTCTCCACAACCACCCCCCCAAAACATTCACAGACAGACAGACAGACACACCCCTACTTTCCCTACTCTAGTTTACCAGATGCCCAAAACAGAAACTGTGAAATCAGCCTCAATATTCTGGGATCTCTCACTTTTCAGGCTCTTGATCGGCTATTCTTACCAATCTTACCACAATACTGCTCTTGCATCCCCTTCCTCAGGCTTTCAGGTCTCTATCAACCCTCACCTGGATGACAATGGCTTCCTCGGTGATTTCCCTAGAGCCTGGAACAAAGCCTACCGCACAATAGGCCCACAATAAGTAATTTGCTGAATAAATAAATGCTTACCACACCATACTCCACACTGAAACCAGAATTATGTTTTTAAACCATTCCTCTGATTGCACATTAAGTGAAAAAAGCAAAATGTAGGTCATTCAAAAGCATTACCTCATTTGCATTAGAGAAAAAGGACAAATATGCTGGTGTCTGTATGGGACGTTTCTGGAAAGGTCCACAACAAAATATCAACAGTGGCTACCTCTGGGGAGAACAGAGGTTTAGTAAAGTAACAAAGATTACTTTTCCTATTCTTCTCCCTTATTTGAACATTTAGATTTGTTTTGCATATTATACCCCTTAAAAAACAAACAAAAAACAAATCAGCCCAAAAGGAATCCTAGTTTCCACAGGATAAAATCTTTCTAATTTCATTCATGGCACCTTCCCAATCTCATCTTTCAATCTTTAATTACTTGTTCTTCAGGACACTCACTCCTGACCTACCAGTAACCTTAGTTCCCCCAAATATTGATCTTTCATTCCTAATAAGCTATTAACTCCGACTAGAATGTCCTTTCCTTCCCTTTTTTGCCTAAAACAGCATTAATCTGTTTTCAAAATCTAGTTTAAATGTTAAGTCCTCTGTGAAAACTTCTCCCCTCTTTTGAGCTCCCTGTTGAGACTGAACATGTGCTTCTCCTATAGAAACTTGTATAGTATTTTTTTGGCCATTTTCAGCCAGGAAAAGGGAAGGAATCTCAGTCTCCTGCCTCTAGGTGAAAACAAGTCTTTGCTCATAATAAATCCTCAAATATCTGATGTATGAACATCCATCAGTCTTTCCATTGTCCAGAGGCATCCAGTAGCTTCAGGCTGCTAGGAACCATTACCCTCTGAGTATCCTCCACAATCTCAATAACAAGCTTGTAACCTAGCAAAATGCAACCAGATTTTAATCCAATCAGGAAACACAGAACAAACAGCTACCGGCACCTACAAATGCCTCAACAAGACGATTATTAACCAGTTTTGACCAATCCAACCACGGATGAATTCTCCAGCTTATCATATTTTTAGCACATGCTTCACTTTTAAGAATCTTGACAGCTCTCGCCTTTCAGGAATAGGATGTTTCCGACTTTTCATCCTGTAAGTAAAAATCTTTCCTAGCCTTTCTCCCTTCTTTTTCTTCACCAAATCTATATCACTATTTATACCCTCATCTTCTGATTCTGCCTTTTGCTGTTTCTTATTATTTTGCAAGCTGTGATTTTGTGGGAATCAGATTTAATGCCTCAGTGTACAACCGACACTTGAATTTTTAAACCAAATAGACTGCACCTTAAATATCATTGGTTTATAAATGTTCACTTGTTTAGGACTCAGAAGTACTTACTCACAGATATGACTTTATAGAACATTATGCAGAGATAGGGTCCCTAGCGAGCCCACAAAAATCTATTTAACTTACAGTATGCATTAACACTAACTGTCGAAGGGCCTAAATTAGCAGCATTTTTTTAGGTGAAATTATACATAGATTTTCTGTATGATGCCTAGAATTGAAGACTTATTTATGTAGCTACCTACTTGGCAGCGAGTGGAGTAGTGACTCCCCTGCGGGAAGCCTCTGGGGGACACGTGGAGATGAAGGCCAGGGTAAAAGATAAGATCTCCATCCCACATGTAGGGGTTTAACAAGTCAGGACCCAGAGTCAGGGGAAAGCCATCAGTCCTCTCCAAGTAGGTGTCCTGGAAATATCCAGGAGTTAAAAAATCTTCCTTGTTAGAGAATTCATCTATTTGCCCTTACCACCATTCAAACTCCATAAAGGACAACAAAATTATTTCAGCTAAAGCTGGCTTCATCTTCATTGAGGTGGCTATGCTGAGAGTAACAAAGGCCTGGCAACTCTGTGTGAAAAGAAAATAGTGTGCAAAATGAGCTAAATCCATATGGTGATGCTGCCTCTCTTGTCTGTGCACTCTCTCTCTTAACTGCTTTTCTTTTAGTGGGATAAAGGACAAAAGCAAGTGAGAACAGAAAAATAGCTTTCTGTATCTTGGTTTCTTCCTACCCCTATAGCCCACATATCACCATTTGCCACTTGAGAAACTCAAAAAAGGAGGGAAGGTGCAAAGCAGCAGTAGCTCAGAAGGGAAAGGGCTAAGAAGGAAAAATCAACAGCAGGTGAAGATGAAACACTGAAGCAGATCTAGCAGAGGAGTCATAGAGGGTAAGAGAGAGGTGGGTACAAATACATGATGAATCTATTTTGCAGCACGAGGTGTCATTTCTAGGGCCAGCCAAGTTCTGGAGACTCAGACTCCAAATCTCAAAGAAATGTCATTTTGACAGAAGTGTAGAATCCCACAATGTAAAAAACTGAAGGGGCCCTCAGAGGCTACCCAGTCACACAGTTCTTAATTTTTTTGTGGGTCACAAACCCATCTGATGCTATGGTAAAAGCTGCACATCTTCTTCCCAAAAGGAAAATAAAATATACTCATGCACTATGAATTTCATACACAATTTCAGGGGCTTCACAGACACATCAAAGTTCATCCAGAGGTCCTTAAGACCAGCTCCCTCAATTTTCAGATGGACAAACAGAACCAGAGAGGATAAGTCACTTGCCCAAGGGCATGTATTAAGTGTCTTCAAACTTCTCAGCATACATTACACACCCTATCATCAAGTCAGGCTCTGCACCTCAGCTGTCCCTCTGCATTCCAGAGCTATTCCCCAGTGCTCTGAGATGGGCTTCTGGATGCTCTGACAGAATTGCTGCTGGCCACACCCTGCTTCACAAGTTAGGGTTTGTGGTCCATCTAATTTAGGGTCCCACACCACAGCTTTTAGCAGTCCTGGGTATCCTATAGTCTTTTGGTGGCTGTCTGTTTGGCAGACCTTAGCCACTGGAAGCACCTTTATCGTCTGGGTGGTGCAAGTACATTCTAAGTAGTAACCTGAGTTATCTGTGTGTATTCTTCAAGCCAGGGTGTCCTTCCACAATACAATTTCTCTTAGGTGTACTCTCTTCTCCTTCCAAATGGCCAGTCAAATCTCCTCTTTTCCCAAACAGAACTATACTATCCTCTATTAATTCAGTTCATTCTGTTTGCCCCCAAATTTATTCCCATCTATTTTAATCCCTAACCCTTAAGGCTATCTCCACTTCTTGCAAGGGAGGCCTAACATTTCCTTGCAGTATCAAGTTCTTTTCCTTTTAATCCTCTATTTCCACTGTAAAGGTTTTAGTACCTACTATTCACAATTCTGACAATTGGTGATATCTACAAAAATCCTGTATGAGTTCACTCCTTCACTCCCTAAATGTCTCATCTAAAAATCTTCCTATACCTCTACCATCTTGTCAACATTCTCCACCATCCCTGACTTATTCTATTAATTAATCCTGTCCTCAGACCACATCAGGCTTTCCCAAGCACGTTTGTCTCTTATTAACACACTTTACAAAGAAGAGATAAACTAACTTACAACTAACCAGAAAACTTTGGGATCTCTTGTCCGATAGAATTTTCATAATTCTGAACCAATTTCTCATTCTGTATCCAATTAATAAAAATTCTATGGAGAAACTCCTCCTTTTCTTGATAGCTGTTATCTGCTCATACATTATCTACCCTATCATTTACTGCCTACTAAGTGTCAGGTGTTGAAAAGTCTGTCTTCCCATGAAACTTAGAATGCAGGTAGACTCTAACACCAGTTTCTCATAACTCAGTCATTTCCATTACTATAATCTAAATTATCTTTCATTACCCTCACCAAAAATACCCCTCTCCCATTTAAAACTTCCCAATATCTTCAATCATCCATCTGGTCTAGGGCTTTCCTGCCCCTCAGGTTCTAATGCCTTTCTTTAGTTTCTATTGGCTTCAGCTTGCTCATATCAAAATAATCTTGCATGTCACTTAATCTGACCTAACATCATAGATCCTAACTTCCATGTCTACTACCTAGGATAGCCTCTCTTGCCTAAAGAGGTGCCACACCACATCTACCAAACTGCTCAAATAAAAAAAACATAGAATTCTAGTGCCAAAAGGATCTAGAAATCATCCAGTCCAACCCCTCACCTTCCAGATAAGGAAAAGTGAGACTCAAAGAAGTAAGCTGGTTTGTCCAAAGACACAAAGTCAGAAAGTACAAGGGCTGAAGCAAGGTCTTAAACTCCAGTGCAAGACCAATTTTATTTTACTACGTTACTTCGCCTTACTGAAAAGTCGTTTTTCCTTTTTTTCTTATTCTATGCCTTTGTATCTTTTTCACTGAAGTGTGTACCTGCAAGCACACATTCATTTAAACAAACACACGCAAGGGGTGCCTGGTTGGCTCAATTGATAGAGCATATGGCTCCTGACCTCCGGGTTCGAAGGCTGAACCCCATGCTAGGTGTAGATTATTTTAAAATAAAATCTTAAGAAATAAATAAACACACACACACACACACACACACACACACGCGCGCGCGCGCGCGTGCGCACACAAGTCCATATTCATTACCCTAAGAGAACATAAGAAATCACAGCATTGTAAATTTTAAAAGGAGGAAAGAACCCTTAGGGTCACCTAAACCAGTAACTGTCAGAAATTTAAAATTACAAGCACAGATCTTTCAGTCTATAGGACTACACAATATGTAGCTTTCCACATCCCACCTCTTCTCTCTCCCAGAATATCCTGGTCTTATAAAGCCATTATTTTTTTCTTCAGTTGTGCTGAGCGTATGGGAAAGAGGATTAAGAATCAGGGTCCTAATCCAATGCGCTCATTTGCCAGCTGAGAAATCTCAAGTCCAGAGAGTGCAAAGGAATTTGCCCAAAGTAACAGCAAGTTAAAAGCAGCTTTAAGACAAAAAACAAGCTCTCCCATTCTTCCCCCAGGAGTGTTTTCACACTGCTGGTCTAGATTTATAAAACGAAGTCGTCAGGACAGAGCTTCTCCCTGCACAAGAACCTTCCTAAGTACCCAGTTTGCCCTTGGCCAGTTTGGTGCCTGGAAAGAAACACGGTAGACGTCTCTTATCGGTCAACTCCTGGCTACCCAGGAGGCAGGGAAAACAAGCTTTTCAGGTCTGTCTCTAAGGCTCCTTTAAAAAGGAGCTGAGAACCCGAACTTCAGAGATGGGAGATGCATCAGAGGCTACTAACACTTTCATTTTACAGATAAGCCAACTGCGCTACAGAGAGGGTAACGCACCTGGGCAAGGTCACACAGGGAGTCGGTGGCGAGGTAAAACTAGAACTTGAGGCTCCTGATACCAGAGCTGGCCGCCTCTCAAAAAAATGTACTCATTGCGTCTTGCTCAGAGACATCCCTCGGTACACTGACTACAGGTCTTCCTTAACTTACTGGCTTTATCACTGACAACGTAAAAATCGTAGAATTCGTGACACTCGGGGTGGGAGGGTGTCCCATAAATTGCCCAGGCCAACCCCCTACCCCGCCCCCATTCTGAGGAAACCCGAGACCCAAAGAGGGTTCTGTATGTTAGACTCTTCGGCCAGCTCTGGACAAGGTAAGCAAACCCCGCAACCAGGGCCTACAAGGCCAAGACCCACAAACCCAATCCTTGCTCTCCCGGGAGCTCTAGGCCTGAAAGGAGTCCGAGACCGAGAGCCCAGGCGGTCGGGAGTTCGGGAGCCCCGGAGATCCCACCCGGCTGCCTCCTCCCCGCCGCCCACACGCCCCGCTCTGCGGCCTGCTGCCGGTCCCCGGGCCCATTCCGCCGCCGCCTCACCTACGCCGGCCCTCCGTCTGTTATTGTAGTTGAGAGGGAGGGAGAAACGCGACCGACACTTCCCGCGGCCCCCACCGCCTCGGCGCTTCCGCTTCCGCCGCAGCTCGGGCATTTCCGGAGGGTTGCCTTCCGGGGCTGGGCTCGTTCCATGTGTCCATGTTGGGTGTGGGATTCTGTCGTCGTCTCATGGCAGCCATGTTTAGCGTGGCTGTGTGTGGGGAGATGGAGCCCGTCCATGTTTCCGTGACTGCATCGCTGCGCCGGAAGTGCCCGGCGTCTGAGGCTGGGGCAGCAGTCACTTTTCTGTGGTTTGCGTCTCACTTTACTGCTGTCGGGGGCGTTGGGTAAGCTTTTGGACCTTGCGTTTGGCGTTTGCAAAACCACTGCGTTCCAGTAGGGATTTTTCCAGAATTCGTTTAGCTAAAAAAAGAAAATCGCCCTTCTCTATTTTGGGGACGTTGTTTCTGCACATAACTAATAGTATTTTATAGGTTCCAAAGGGCTCTCACGTGAGTGTCCCATCAAGAACTCCCTACCACTCTGACAGACGGTTAGGAATCAATCGGTTTTTTTTCATTGTTTAATGGATAAAATTTTTTCTTCAGAGATTGACTTAATGTAACACAGGTGGACTGAAACTCGGAATTTTACCCTCCACATCCCACGTTCTTGCAGCTGCATACATGTAAGTGAAATTGATAAAAGTGCATAAACTAAAATAGATACAAATAACCTTTAGGAAAGTTAGTGTGCATGAGACCCAGTTTGACAAGACACAGAGCCAATAGACGACTCTGCTGTAAAAGACCTGAAGATGAACTTTGGGGGCGGGGGGGTGCTGCCCTTCCGAGTCCCTTCTTGATGCCCATACTGGTTTTTCCTCTTTCCCTACTATGGTTTAGCATCATAGGTTTCATCTAATCATGGCAGTCACAGTTCTAGCTATGTCATTCCAGGCAGGAGTCAAATCAGGTGTCTTGATTTAGGGCTCTGGGAAGAAAAAGCAACAAAACCTCATCATATTTATATACTGTTCATCTTAATCCCCATTTTCATGTCAGTCATTCCTGTAAGTGAAAATAAAGTCCTGTTCCCATGTTAGTTGCTTCCATCCATTTCTTTCATATTTGAACTTAAATAAATCAAACAGTAAAACAAACCTTGGCTTTTCCTGTGTTCTGGATTGTTTAGGAAAACAAATAGGGATTATATATGAAAATGTTTAGCACTGATCCTGGCATAGATACAAGGGATTGAATAAAGTCTACTTCAGTGCAAATGGGTTGAATCTTTGAAGTATTACCGAATGGGGTTAGCATTCCTCCTTCAGTAAAGAGTACTATGGTGGGACCAGAAATACAAATAAGATATGTTTCCTACTTCAAATTTAGAAAGGGAAATGAAAGCTTATTTACAAATATTGTAATAAATGCTGAATAAAGATGTTTTCTGAGTGCTCTCAGTGCCTGCTGTGTATAAATAGACTTAAAAACTCATTTTAACATTATTTGTCTAGGATTTTATTTATTCCTTTGTTGGGGGGTCCCAGAGGGAGAGGAACAAGTAGACTTCCTGCTTAGTGCACAGCCAGATGTGGGGCTCAATCTCAGGACCCTGAGATCATGACCTGAGCCAAAATCAAGAGTTGGTCACTTAACCGACTGAGTCACCCAGGCACCAAAGTTTTAACATTTTAAGGTAGAAGATGTGCTTCCTTTTACTAAACTCCCAAGATTTTTATGTTCCTTGGTGATGTGGGTTTTTATTAGAGTCGGAAGCTAGTGTTCCCTGCTCTAATACAGTAGCATCACCAGGGAAGCTCTGCCCTCTACAGTGAAATCTGCCCTATGCTAAATGGCCCTGAACCACTGTTTTTTTTTTTTTTCTTAATTCTTACTCCCTGCTTTTTAATTAGTTTTTTTTTTAAATGTTATTTTTTTATTCATGAAAGAGATAGAGAGAAGCAGAAGGAGAAGCTGGCTCTCTGAGGAGCAGGGAGCCTGACACAGGACTCACGCTTAACAGAGTGAACTACCTAGGCGCCCCTTAATTAAATTTTTTTTAAAGATTTTATTTATTTATTTATTTATTTGACAGACAGAGATCACAAGCAGAGAAAGGGAGGGAAGCAGGCTCCCTGCCAAGCAGAGAGCCCGATGCAGGGCTCGATGTAGGGTCCGATCCCAGAACCCTGGGATCATGACCTGAGCCGAAGGCAGAGGCTTTAACCTACTGAGTCACCTAGGCGCCCCTTAATTAAATTTTTAAATATGTCTTACTTCTGGTACTCCCATAGGTACTAGTACCAACCTCTCTTCTCCCTTGAAATTTCTTAGGCCCTTAGACAAGGGCTGACCATTTGTTAGAAGGCATTAACACTTAAGAGAACAAGGTCTGGTTGAGGATAGGGGACAGGTTTGTTCAGGCCTCCTTCTTATGGCTCTGGGGCCTGTGTAATGTACAACTGCAGGAGGTACCATGCACATTGGGGTCATCCACATTACCCTTGGAGTTGAGTAATGTGGCAGAACTCAGCTCTGAATTAAATACAGGAATTTTTGAGAAGTAAATCCTTTTAAAGCTATTTCAACTGAAAAACTATTCAGTGGTCAGCAGTGCAGGTGTTAAAATTCTAGAAGTTTAGAAATATATGCTTCAAGTATGAGTTCCTCTGCTTACTGGCAGAGACCATGAGCAAGCATTTCCATTCTCAGCTTCAAGTTTTTCAAGTATAAGTGGACATCATTATGGTACCTACATAGTAAACCACAGCAGATTTTAGTGGTTTAACACAATTTGTTATGATCTATCATGATTCTGTGGGTTGACTGGACTTGGCTGTGTGGTTCTAGCTTGGAGGTCTCTTACACATTTGCAGTCAGATGTCAGCTGAAACTGTAGTTTACTTCAGGCTCAAATGAATGCTATTATGTTATGTTATTGGCAATTCAGGCTGGAATCCCTCTTTGGAGTATCTTTCTCTGGTTTGGATTTCTCACAACAAAATGCTTGCTGAGGGAGCTCTCAGAGACTGTACATGCAGAGAGTGAGCTGTACCAAGCAATATAGGAGGACTTCTTATTAACTAGCCTTGGATCCCAGAAGTTACTTCTGCCACAGTCCATTGGTCAAGAAGACACAAAGCCAGCCTTGATTCAAGGGGAAAAAAAATAAGACTACACCTCTTAATTGAAGGAGTAGCAAATAATTTGTCACCATCTTTAATTTACCAACAACCTCATTTGTTTGTTTTTAATTTTTTTTGGACATATGTAGATTTTGTTAGCACAGGTGACAAAAAGCCTGGTAACCGAACCAGTACAAATAGTTTTTTTTTTTTTTTATTTATTTGACAGAGAGAGATCACAAGTAGGCAGAGAGGCAGGGAGAGAGAGAGAGGAGGAAGCAGGCTCCCTGCTGAGCAGAGAGCCCGATTCGGGACTCAATCCCAGGACCCTGAGATCATGACCTGAGCCGAAGGCAGTAGCTTAACCCACTGAGCCACCCAGGTGCCCCAAATAGTTTTGAGTTCGCACATGAATCATTCTTTACATGTTTTTTTAAATTGTGTAAAAATATACATAACATAAAATTTTCCATCTTAAATATTTTTAAGTGGATTTCAGTGGCAATAATTATATTTACATTGTCATGCAACAATGACTGCCATTTACCTCCAGAACCTTTTTTTTTTTTTTTTAAATCTCAAATTGAAACTCTGTACGCACTAAACAACTTCCATCCCTGCCCAGGCCCCCAGCCCCTGGCAACTATTCCACTTTTTGTCTCTAGATAAGTGGAAACATATATTATTTGTCCTTTTGTGTGAGGCTACGTTCACCTAGCATAATGTCTTTAAGCTTCATCCCTGTGTGGCACGTGTCAGAATTTCCTTCCTTTTTAAGGTAGAATAATACTCCATGGTATGTATATACAAAATTGTGTTTGTCCATTCATCCATCTATGGAAATCTGGGTTGTTTCTCCGTCTTGGCTATTGTGAACAATGTTTCAGTTACCTTGAGTTTGCAAATCTCTCTTCTAGATCCACTTTTCCATTCTTTCACATAAATATCCAAAAGTGGATTGCTGGATCATATGGTAATTTTATTTTTAATTTTTCCATATCAGCTGCACCATTTCACATTCTCACCAGCAGTGCACAAGAATTCCAGTTTCTCCACATCTTTGCTCTCTTCTGTTCTTTGTGGGGAAATATTTGTAACCCACTTAGAACAGTGACTAGCATGCATCAAAAACTCCACAAAGCTTAGCTGTTATTATGTCACTGTCCAAAGGCCTCTTTTCTTTCCTTCTTCTCAGCTATAGTTGAAGATGCAAGGGATGAACTCTTAGCATGTGTTATTTCTGAAGTTCATTTTCAAAGCATTTTAAACTTTACCAAATTACATAAGGAAATCCTAAGAAAGGATATTATACATAGGTATATACATAGAGAATTGCAGTTTCAAAACCAAATACAAGGTGATTAATTAGGGAAAAAAAGAACACCAAAATAAACAGCAAGTCGAAAAAAAGAGAGAGAGAGATAATGAAGGAAAATAGGAAGGGAAAGAGAAACAGAGAGAAGAATCTTTGTAAGCCTGAGCTCTGTAGTGAAGAATCAAGCAACAAGGCCTTTGCTTTTTATATTTATTTTTGGACCAAACTGCACCAGATCAAAGTTATGTCATAGGAAAGTGAAAAGATTGAGGATGAAACTTAAGAAACTAACAAGATTTTTTTTTTTTTTTTTACAATTACTTGTATTGTGTGTTCCCTGTCACTACATCTAGGCCAGATCTTTTAGCCTGATCTCTAGAGATACGAGAACAAAGAAGTTTCTCTTTAGAAAATCGTTTGAAATGTCAAGAACAATTTATGATTAGTTGACATTTATTAAGAAGATTTCATGGAAACCGGGAATATATTAGACACTAGGGCTGCAGAGATGACCAAGAACCAGTCTCTGTTCCCAGGCAGGCTGGGAGACACATACAAAGAACATTTCAGGGGAATGCCAGGATACCCCGCAACACAGCAGGCACCTAGTGAGACCAAGCTGTTAGCAGCTACACTTGAATAACTGTGAGCAGCCTCTTTAACTCACTTTTCGGTTCCCCTATGGGATTCTGTGACACTGCTTCTTAATTGTGTTTCTTTCTCTTTAATCATCCTGGCTCTAGTCTCTCCCCTGCAAAGTCTCACTTTCATTGTGTTTGTTTTGGTTTTGCATTCTTTTATTCACAGTGTCACTCTACCAGTCATTTCAATACGTCATCACATTTAATCCAATGAATTGTGACCCCATTTTATAAATAATGCAACTCAGGTTCAGAGAGGTTAAGTTTTTTGCTAAAGTTCGCACAGCTGGTAAATTGCAGAGAATCATTATGAAATCTGAGCGATATGACTTCAAAACCCATATTCCTTATTACTAAATGGTACACTCTTGTAATTTTTCCTCCAAATGAAAATCTGATTAATCTTCCTAAAGCATACTGTGGATTGCATCAAAGGCTTCTTTGTGATTGAATTTTTAACCTTCATGTATACATTTGTCGCTTGTTAATCAGATGTCCAAGGCCCAATACACATTGGTTGTGGCCTACCATTTCAGTTGTGTTTCCCTTCACAAACTGTATTCCAGCTGCACACAGGATTCACTGTTTCTCCCCTTGCGTACCCTGTGATTCTACCCCTCATATTAGCTGAATGAACAAGTTACCTCCCTCTAAGCAGAAGGTGAGTCAATGTCATTCAGCTATTACAAGAAAAGAAATGGAAGGTGGGCCCCTAAGTGAACCCAATACTGCAACAGAAACTGATGGTCCTTAAAATCCAAAGATAACAGGGAGATAACAGTCATAATTTTTAAAAGCTGATTGCATTTTGGGCCTCATATGGCTCATTCATTCATTCAATATATATTTCCCGAGTGCTTGCTCTGGGGCCAGACATTGGACTAGGTGCAAGGAAGTAATTATGATGGCAGACCTTCAGTTTGGTAAAGGAAGACAGATAAATAAACAGAGAGGTGAACTGGTTTCTCAAAATTGAACAGATGTGGGGGATGGGCACACAGTTAAGTTTTGTTGAAGGAAGGAATTCATGAATGGATAAATCTAATACACTCAATTTTTCCTTTTAAATGCTTCAATTGCTTCATAAATGAAACCTTCCCAAATAAATATTTATAATTCTATTTAATTAAACATATAAATATGACAAATGACAACTTCTTGAAATGCCAATAATAGTTTTAATAAAATTATTATTCTTTCAGCTTAAAATTCTAAGTTTAAATCAATACTCAATTAAAAACTCTGAATTAGATAGGATTCATCCATTATATTCTTTAATATGCTATATTTTCTTAAAATATGACAAGTATTTTAAATGACATTTATAGATTATTTCTGAACACCTGATAGTAATACATATATAATTCAATCTTCATTTCTATATTTACATTTAATCTTTTGGGGATTATAAGACACTTAATAATGTAAAAAAAATTATCTTTCCTGTATCTAGGGATTTTAGTTGCATATTAATTGGAGGGGTGTTGGACTGGGTTCTAGTGTTCCCTTCTTCCCACCCCCACTCCTTTGCCTTTTGGCTCATGAGCTTAAGGACACTTGACTGGGGATATAGCAGCCATTATCTCCTCATGTAGACAGAGTCTGTATGGATGAGGGTGAAACCAGCACTTAAAAGACTAGCAGAGGGCAGAGATGGACTCCTGGTATCATTTAAGTCTGTGGCTGAGCTTTAGTTAAGACCCACTCTGAATCCTTGTAATTGCATGAACCTCCACGTTTATTATTTAGCCTAAACTAAGTTGCAGTTGGATTTTCATCACTCTTTTTTTTTTCTAAGATTTATCTAAGAGAGAGGAGAGAGGACAGAGGGAGAGGGAGAGAGAAAATCTCAAGCAGACTCCATACTGAATGTGGTGCCCAATGTGGTGGTGGGGGGGGGGCTCAATCTTACAAACCCGAGATCATGACCTGAACCAAAACCAAGAGTTGGATGGATGCTTAACCAACTGAACTACCCAGGTGCCCTGGATTTTCATCACTCTTAACCAAAAGAATCCTGATATATCTCCTATGATTGCTAGCCATTATCCTCCCTTATTTTCTCAAACCTTCACAAAACGTTTGTTTCCCTAAATAGCCTTGAAAGTGCTTGAGGAATGAAGGAAGATGGGGAAGGTCTCACTTACACCAGAGTGGTAGGGAGTGAGGCGTCAGTATCAGGTGAAATGGAAGCTGATAGGGAACTCTGCAAATTTAGAGATACAGAGCAAGTAGTAAGAACAGAAATTCCCTGGGGTCCTCTTACCAGACTTCCCATCGTTTGTGAAATGGGAAGTCAATTTTGTATGAGTATGAAAGCATGTTTTCCAGAAGGCTTAGATCCAGAAGGTGACATTTCCTTGCTTTCTACCAAGATTAAATAGAGTGTTATCATGATACAAAAGGGCTAAATAGTTAATTGTAGTAAACGCAAAAAAAAAATAAAAAATAAAAAATAAAAAGCAAGGAATTCTTAGGAGGGAAGAAAGCATCCAGAGAGGATAGTGTCAACGTATCTGTTGTTTTTGCTTGACTTTCATTCATTTATCCTGGCAATAGTGCCTCAATATTCCTTTCAGGAATAGTTCTTTATCCTCTTCTAGTCCATATACAAGGGCTCCACCACCCCTGGCTCCTGCAGTGTCTTATAATTCAGTCCCTTCCAAAGAGAGTTATGCATGCCTGTAGTCATAGCTTCCAGACTGAGTCAGGAATTTTGTTCCAACTAGTCTAATAAGCTTCAAATCTTTTTTTTTTTTTTTGAAGCTTTGATCTTATATTTTTAAAGATTTTTTTATTAACATGTATTATTTGTTTCAGGGGTACAGGTCTGTGATTCATCAGTCTTACCAATTTCATAGTACTCACCATAGCACATACCCTCCCCAATGTTCATCCCCCAGCCATTCCCCCCACTCCCTTCCCCTCTAGCAACCCTGTTTGTTTCCTGAGATTAAGAATCTCTTATGGTTTGTTTCCCTCTCTGGTTTCTTTTTTCATTCCCCCCACTTCCCCAATAATCCTCTGTCTTACTTCTGAAATTCCTCATATCACTGAGATCATATGATACTTGTATTTCTCTGATTGTTGTATTTCACTTAGCGTAACACCCTCTAGTTCTATCCATGTCCTTGCAAATGGCACAATTTTGGCTTTTTTGTTGGCTGCATAATATTCATACACACACACACACACACACACACACACACCCCACATCTTCTTTATCCATTCATCTGTTGATGGACATCTAGGTTCTTTCCATAGTTCGGCTATAGTGGACATTGCTGCTATAAACATTGGGGTGCACATGCCCCTTCATATCACTACATTTGTATCTTTAGAGTAAATACCCAGTAGTGCAATTGCTGGGTTGTAAGGTAGCTCTGTTTTCAACTTTTTGAGGAACCTCCATACTGTTTTCCAGAATGGCTGCACCAGCTTGCATTCCCACCAACAGTGCAAGAGGGGTCCCCTTTCTCTGCGTCCTTACCAACACCTATCATTTTCTGACTGGTTAATTTTAGGCTTTCTGACTGGTGCCAGGTGGTATCTCACTGTGGTTTCAATTTCCCTAATGCCGAGTGATGCTGACCTTTTTTTCATGTGTCTGTTGTCCTTTTGGATGTTTTCTTCAGATAAATGTCTGTTCATGTCTTCTGCCCATTTCTTGATTGGATTATTTGTTCTTCGGGTGTTGAGTTTGATAAGTTCTTTATAGATTTTGGATACTAGCCTTTTCTCTAATAGGTCATTTCAAATATCTACTCCCATTCTATTGGTTGTCTTTTGGTGTTGTTGACTGTTTCCTTTGCTTTTTGTTTTTTTTGGCAGACACGTCTTTCATTCAGGAAATGCATCTTTCCTCCTGGTTCACACCTGGCAGACGGAGGAGTGTGGCTTCCTGCCTCCCTCAGAGTGTCCCCTGTGCGAGGTTACCCCTGCAGGCTGGTGCTTCCCCGCAGCGGATCCTGGGGCCAACTTTCCGCAGCCACACAGCTCTACCTACTCGAATCCTGTTTTAGAAATCGGCTCTTCCACGCTAAGACAATAAAAATAAAATAATTTGCTCTGTAAACTATAGTAGAAAGTTTCAAGTGTCTTAAAAATGATCTTCCATACAACGGAAAAAAGCTTTTGTGTGTTTTATCTTGATGAAGTCCCAATAGTTCATTTTTGCCCTTGCTTCCCTTGCCTTTGGCAATGTTTCTAGGAAGAAGTTGTTGCAGCTGAGGTCAAAGGGGTTGCTGCCTGTATACTCCTCAAGGATTTTGATGGATTCCTGCCTTACCTTGAGGTCTTCCATCCATTTTGAGTCTATTTTTGTGTGTGGTGTAAGGAAATGGTCCAGTTTCATTCTTCTGCATGTGGCTGTCCAATTTTCCCAACACCAGTTGTTGAAGAGACTGTCTTTTTTTCATTGGACATTCTTTCCTGTTTTGTCGAAGATTAGTAGTTAACCACAGAGTTGAGGGTCCATTTCTGGGCTCTCTATTCTGTGTCTGTTTTTGTGCTTGTACCATACTGTCTTTTTTTATTTTTTTAAAGATTTTATTTATGTATTTGACAGACAGAGATCACAAGTAGGCAGAGAGGCAAGCAGAGAGAGAGAGGAGAAAGCAGGCTCCCTGCCGAGCAGAGAGCCCAATGCGGGGCTTGATCCCAGGACCCTGAGATATGACCTGAGCAAAGGCAGAGGCTCAACCCATTGAGCCACCCAGGTGCCCCAATACCATACTGTCTTGATGACTGTAACTTTGTAATAGAGCTTGAAGTATGGAAAGGCTCAAACTTTTTATTAGAAATTTCAGGAAAGGAAATCTGTCTTCTACTGAAGCTGTTAAGTCTAGAACCACCTAGATCTGCCACAATCTGCAGAACCACCTAGATCTGCCTAGATCTGGGGTGGGGTGGTTGATGTCTGTCTGAAAATGAAGACTTCAAAGCAAGCATAGATCCCAAAAACAGAGAGAAAAATTTCTGGCAACTTTTTCTGAAACTCTCATCTAGCCATGCCCGAGTCAGAGCTTCCTCTTGATTTTCCAGATGTGCGCGCGCGCACACACAGTTTTGTTTTTTTTGTTTTTTTTTTTTTTTCAATTTCAGTCACTTTGATTTGGATTTTCTTTTTGCTGTTACTCTGACAAAGTCGGTTATGTTACATGTGGTTTCCCCACTAGAGGGTGTAGCTCCCTCACTGTGCTAGGAGGAAGACCTTTTTTTTTCCTTTTCTTTTTTTTCTCCCCCAGAGAGGGAATACTAGCATGCTGGCATTTACTGTCAGAGACACTTTTTGGGAATGGTGCAGGATCCCAGCCACAGAGCTTACCTCCCTCATGGGGCCCTTGGCTTAGGACTAGGAGAGCAGTCAAATAATCACATGGCTACAGGCATAGGAAATGGGATAAGAGTAAGGTACCAGATGAAGACTTCATCTCGAGAACCATGAAGCTTCCTTGGTCTTAAAAAGGAGACTGGTTTTTGTCTTCCATGGCAAATCTGATCGGCAAGGCATGCCTAGATTGTTATGTTGAGAAAGATTTTGAGGCCACACAGAGCTCAGTGGAATGTACAATCATTGATTACTGATAACCGGTGTGGGCACAGGAAGAGGCAGGGTGGGAGATGATACTTTTCATCTGTGAGTGAGATGTTTCTCAATAGAAGCACCATTGGCATTTTGGAAGGGTTGTTTCTTCACAGTGTAGGACTCTTCAGTGCATTATAAAGCCTTAGTCCATGGAATGCCAGTAGGACCACTCCAGTCTTTGTGACAAGCAGAAGTCACAGACACATATTTTAATGGCTCTTATGAGAATAGTACTACTCAACATAAAGCTCATTAGGTTTGACCAAGAGGGGACGGACTTGGATTTACCTGAGAAATGAACTAGAGCTTCTTAAATTCTTTAAGCAAAGGGGGAATAAATGAGTTTCTTTTGTTTTGTTTTTTAGATTCTGAGATCAGATGTGTCGGAGGCAGGCCCCTGGCCAGGGCGGCCTCCGCCATTAAAAGATGGCGCCTGGCTAGTTGCCAGGTGAGGATTGCCTCATGAGACTAAGCGGAATGCCCTAAGAGGAAGTAAACAGCATTGGTTGCTAGCGAAGTTGTTCGTTTAGGTGCACAGCCTGATTTGCTCCCTCCTGTACCCTGCTCGCTGATTGGTCATGTAAGCGTATATAAGTGTGTAGACTTGCGGAAATAAAGAGAGAGAAAGAGAGAGAGAGAGAAGATGCATCCGAACCAGGGTGTCTTGTTGTCCTTGCGGGGCAAGGGCGATAAGATGGACTTGGATTTACCTGAGAAATGAACTAGAGCTTCTTAAATTCTTTAAGGCTAGTGGAGAATAAATGGGTTCCTTTGTTTTGTTTTGTTTTGTTTTAGATCCTGAGATCAGACTGAGCTTGCCATCATTAGGGGATGGTGATTGAGAATGGGGATGGAAATGAAGGGTTTCCTTCATTCATGAAGGGTTTCATTCCATTCCTTATGGAGACAGGGAGTCAAGTAGAACATGACAAGAGGTCATTCACGTGTCATTCTGGGTGGAGGGAAGCGGAGGGAGAGTTTGAGCTATGGGGAAAGAAGTATTCTTGAGAGGTCAGTGTTACTTGGGGTATCCTAATCCCACCTGAAGGTTCCAGAGAAACCTAAATGTGTCTCTTTTGGTCAGTGTTATCTTTATATGACTGTTCTCAGAGAGCTGCCCTCCACTCTGTACTTCTGAATCCACTGAATAATATCCCTCACCTTTAAGTATTTTTGGAATAAGATATATGAGTCAATGAATGAAAAAATAAATGAATAAAACATTCATTATCCCTTAAAAGTTCAAATACCACCTATTTTCATATTCTTCCTGCCCCTCTCAATGCCTTGAAAGAGAAGTGAAAAAAGAGGGTTTTGAGCAACAGGCATGATATTGTTGCCACTTTCAAGTTTTGCATTTGTCAATGCCCTTCAGCTGAAGAACACCAGGAACATTTGAGTTGAACAAGTTGCATTGATAATTTGTTGTGGAGAGGGAGAAGGCACATGGGAAGTCACAGGGTAGCTCAGTAAAAGGGTATTAGGAAACATTTACTGTAGGATTTGGGATTGTTAAACTAATTGGGGGAAAATTTAAGGAAGACTGGCTTTGCTGTAGATTGCATGCCCTCAAGAGTGGAGCATTTCTGAGCTTTGAGATCTCAGAAAGTCTTATTTAGAAAGAAGGAAGAATAGCCAAAGGCTAAAGCTGTAATTGGTGGAGAAGCAGCAGTCACTTACATTAGTCTAGTTAGGGGATGTTTGGCATTTTGTAGATTGCATAATGTTCAAGTTTAGCCTTTGTTCAGGTGTGATCATGGAGTAGTACTGTCTTTGTCTTGAGTCATCGCAGCTTTGCTGGGTGTTAATGTTCCATGAAATTATTTAAGTTAAACAGGACATCAAGGCCTAGCTACTAGAGGAGGATAACCTGCAACAATGCCAAGATTGGCTCCTAGAAGTCATGCGGTTTTTTTCTTCCCCACATATTTTTAAATAGCATTCATTTTCTTGTTTGCTCACTGGATTGTAAACTGCACAAGGACATAGACCTGTTTTGATTACCATTGAGGTCCCAGAATTTAACCAAATTGCAGTCTTATGAGTACTTAAAGAATATTGACCGAATAAATGAATAAATTGTCCAATTAGCCTATCAGACTATGAGTTGCTCAAAGTCAGGGTTCACTTTCTATTCAGCTGTCTATTTCTAGAAACACAATTCTGGCGCATCTAATTAAAAATATCAAGTTAAAAAGGGCCTTTCCATTAGGATAAGATTTATTAATTTTTCGAAAATAAAGTAATACCATGAATTCCACTTTTTGAAGGAAAAACGATGCTTAATTCAGATGGGTTCACTCCTGACAAAGGAAAATCATGTCACATCCCAGACTTTTTCGGTCTTTTTGCATTTTCCATTGTACTGAATACGAAGAGTGAGTTTCAAAGCTCTAAGAGAAATTGATATAAATATTTAGAGACCATTTATATGCAACATAAGCCTTCTAACCTAGCTGTACTCCAGTGAGGATTTTAAGGGAAGGGAGGCCTTGATTTATAAACCCCTGACTTACAGAAAATCCATAGCTACACAGATAGGCTCTCCCCTCACCCTTCCTTCACCCTGGGGAATCCTCCACTTTGCAATCATGGTGAAAAATTATTAGAGCTTTTAGCAAATGTGTGAACTTGTATGTTAAGAAGTACAGGGAGGGACAAACAGTGGTTCACTGAGGTACTCTCAGGAAGTTTTTTCACTTTTCTGAACCAGAATTGCCTTACTTGTAAAATGGCCATTACTGTGGGTACCTACTGAGAAAGCTCTTTGAGGCTCACTCTTTGAGAGTACTCTATGAACTTCAGGCAGGAAGGGTTTTTATTGTTTAGGGCAAAGGACATAGAGGTCAAGAGCAAGATAAAGACACCAATGTGGAAAACATAAATGAAGATATTTGCCCTTTTTGGCCAAATATAATAACATCAAGCCAATGACTACATTTTGTTCTAAATTATAGTTAATGGGCTTTTGCTATTGCATTTTTCATGAAAAAGTGGTCCATTTTTTTCATGGATTTATTTATTTTAGAGAAGGAGGATGGGCAGAGGGAGAGGAGGAGAAAATCTCCAGCAGACTGCCCGTTGAGTGCAGAGCTGCAGGTAGGGCTCCATCTCACGACTCACATCTGAGTGACCTGAGTGGAAATCAAGAGTCAGATGCTTTACCAATGGAGTCATCCAGCAGCCCCCCCCACAAAAATGGTCCACTTTAAAAAAATAATAAACTAGCCACATAGGAGCTACTGGGCAATGATAAAAATGTTTGTCTTCTATAAATACTTCCTATGTGACATTGGGCAACAATTAACTTTGGAATCCATTCTTTTTATATGTAAAAAAGGGAATAATTATATTCCTGCCTACAGGGCAGTATGTGTGGGTCTCACAGGTGCCTTGTTTGAGAAAGTGCTTTCTAAGCTGCAGCAGTCTTTATGGTCATGCATTATTTATGATCGTAGTATATTTTTTCCCCTTTTCCTGCACCTAGCACAGTGTCGTGAACTTACAAGGTACTTATTAAATATTCATGAGACAAATTGATAAATATGAGAAATTATTCTGAAAAATCCTAAAGCTCTAGCCAAATATAAGATCCTAGTCATAAGATATTGCAAAGTTTAACTTAAAGGCTCTGGATGTCAGATTTCTAGACTCGTCTCTTGGTTTTTACCCTTGTGAGCTATGAGATCTTGGATATGTCCCTAAATTACTCTAAGCCTCAGTTTCATTATCTATAAAATGGGAGTGAATACCAATACCTCCTTCACAGGATAATTTTGAATATTGAATGATTTAATTACTATGTAGTAGCATATACAGTGCCTGGCTTGAAATAAGCACAGAAGTTACATCCATTTATTTGTAAGTTTTCAAAATCCCCATCCTGTATTCTCTTTAATGTGTTTTATAGTTCCATGTATATAAAATGAATATATTTTTCAAAAGTCTGATCATACCATATATATCATTTTATATTCTCATATTTTCCCTTGTTTAAACTTAACATCGTCTTGTGCTTATTTTTAGAAAACTAAATATGTAATGTCTAGTAAAATTTCTTTTTATTAAATATGTCTTAAAAAGGATGAGCCTTGAAGCAAAATGTTCGGCCAGAGCCTTTGGTTTGCCCAAGCAGATCAATCTTCCAACTGCCCCAGGCTGCATAAGTAACGTACTGGCAGAACCTGAGCCAAAACCAGAAGGATGGAGGGAGACACATGCAGAGAGTGTAAAGTCGTGCTTGGTCCCCTCATCTTATCATGAATGCATCCTGGCCCCAGATTTGGAATGCCTCGAAAATCTGAGAAGAAAGAAACTGCAAGTTAAAGGAGATAAATGTGACAGCTGGGGACTCAGAAAATTCTTATGTGTGAATTGTCTGAAATGGCCAAGCATGAAAAGCGCAATGGATTTCTCAACTGGACCAGGACAAAGAGAAGATTGGCAGTAGGGCATAAGTGTACTAAACATCAGGGAGATGAACGTGGACAAGGATATTTAAGTGGCAGTGCCATGATAGGAAAAGGGAGTCAGATTTTATCTAAGAAAATTGTATTTCCTCCACTGCTACTACTGTCTTTGAACTCGTCCAAGAACAATTTGGAAAATGAAAACCTTAGAAAATACTAAATTTCTAGCAGAGTCAGAGGGCATTGGAGCACTGATATTTGTAGAATTACCATAAAGTGACACAGTTGTTTTCTGTGACTGTTTCCCAAGAAGTATTGACTGCAGTTGTACTACAAATTATTGAAACCCATCATCTACTATTAGAATATTTAACTTTTTCCTAGTATGTTACTCTTAAAACTACTATGCTGAACAGATCTATGCATTATTCTTTGACAACACCTTTAAAATTTTCTAAGGATAGCACCCAGAATAAGCCAGAACAATTTAAAAAAGAACAAAGTTGAAGAATCTACCCTTCCTAATTTCCAACCTTATGGCAAACTTCAGTAATCAAGACAGTGTGATATTGGCATAAGGATGGATATACAGACCAGTGGCATAGAATTTGAGGCTGCAGAAATAAACCCTTGTATTTATGGACAATTGATTTTCAACAAGGACATTAAGATAATTCAGTGGGTGGAAAGAATAGTCTTCAGTGAATGGTACTGTGACAATTGGATATCCATATACAAAACAATGAAGTTGGATGTCCTGTCCCATACCATATACAAAAATTAACTCAAAATGGATCAAAGACCTAAGTATAAGAACTAATAATGATAAACCCCTTAGAAGAAAACAAAGGAGTAAATCTCTGTGACCTTTGGTTAAGCACCGGTTTCTTAGATTTGACAGCTAAAGCATAAGCACCAATAGATAAATTAAACATCACCAAAATTAAAATCTTTTGTACTTCATAGGACATCATTAATAAAGAAAAAAGACAAACCACAGAATGGGAGAAAATACTGCAAATAAATATAAAGAACTTGTATCCAGAATATATAAAGAACTCCTATAACTCAACAGTAAAAAGGCAAATAATATTATTAAAAGGTGAGCAAAGGATTTGAATAGATAGTTATTCAAAGAAAATAAGACAAATGGCTAATGAGCCCATGAGAAGATATTAAACATCATTTGTCATTAGAGAAAGGCAACTCATAGTCACAAGATACCAATTCATACCCATTAGGATGGTTGTCCTACAAAAGATGAACAGTATCACCCAGTAAGTGTTGATGAGGATGTAGAGAAAGTGGAACCTTCATATATTGTTTATGGGATTGTAAAATGTTGCAGCTGCTTTGAAAAACAGTTTGACAATCCCTCAAATAGTAAACATAGAGTTATTTTTTAACTTGGAAATTCCACTCCTAGGTATTTACCCAAGAGAAATGAAAAGGTTCACCCAAATTGTACATGAATGTTCATAGCAGCATAACTCGTGATAGCCCAAAAGTGCAAACAACCCAATGCTCATTAATGGACAAATGGATAAAAGCAATGTGGTATAGCCATGCAATGGACTATTACTCCACCATAAAAAGGCATGAGCAGATACGTTCTACAACATGGATGTACTTTGATAACCTTATGCTGAATGAAAGAAGTCAGAAACAAAAAGTCACATATTGTATGATTCCATTCATACTAATTGTTCAGAATAAGCAAATCCACACAGACAGAAAGTAGATTAGTGGTTTGCCAGGTCCTGGTGGGATGGTAGAAAGGATACATGTTTCTTTTTGATGAAATTCATTCTGAAATTAGATAGTGTTGATGGTCACTCTACACTCTAAATACACTAGCGACCAGTGAATTGTATACGCTAAAAGAGTAAAATGATTATTCGCTCTGCTTTTAAAATAACACCCTAAGGATAAATTCTTAGCAACAAGAAGTTCTTTTTCATTTCCCTGAAATGGGATCCTAGGGAAGAGCTAAAAATAAATTTGGAGAAGGGATAGTCTGTACAGTTTCTTTCCTAATAGAAACCTCAGTGTGTGCCATGAGATTATTCATGACCACTACATATGAGATGAGGTCTTGAGATTGTCTGGAAGATACCATTGCACTGGCTGAGGATGACTATGGTATAGATCATATGTCTGAGTGAAGGAAAGAATTGGTAAATATGGAAGGAGAACTAGGGCCTAGATAGGAAGGCCTATTGATGGGAAGGTGACCAGTTATTTTGGTTTGTCTGAGATTGTTCTGTTTTAGCACTCAAAGTCTCACATTCCAGAAAAACCTTCATCCTCAGGCACACCTAGATGGTTCGTTGTCTAGTTGGAAGCAAGACAAGGACACTAATGGCTAGTAGTTACTGAGGGCCTACCATGACACAGGCGTTATGCTAAGGGCCCCTTCTGCAGTATCTTTTTCAGTTCTCACAGTCAGCTTCTCAGGTAATTACTGAGGTTAAGTTATCTGTTCTAGGTCATATGGTTTAAATAGAAGACCTCAAATTTCAATCCTAGTCTATAGAGTCAGAGCCTTTAGTCTTACCCACCAACTCAGCTGAGAGATTAAGCCAATGCAGTACTTCTAAAACTAAAAAAAATGAATTACTTATAAAGGGTGCTTTAAATTTAAAAATGCTTTTTATGCCCAGGGTCCCATTCACCCCCCTTAAGAACCCATTTGCTCATTTGTTCATTCATTCAACAAGTACTTATGGTGCTTACTTGGCACTAGACACTGTATTAAGTGCTGAGAATAAATCCCAAACCTGCCCTCTGACTTCGTGGAGCTTATTTTTGGTGACAGGCCAAACATAAACAGCAAAATAAAATATCTGGCAGTTACGCTAAAGATTATGAAGGAAACAGAAGCACATGGAAACTATCAGAGGTAAATCTATTTTAGGTAGGATGGCCAGGGGAGGCATCTATAAGGGAGATGCATTTAGACTGAAGCTCAGATAATGAGAAGAACAAGTCCTGTGAAAAGCTGAGGAAAAAATTCTTGTAGGAGAGAGGACAGTTTGCCCAAAGGTCCCGAAGCCGCAAAGAGCTTTGTATGTTTGAAAATACCAGGAAAGAAGAGTCAGTGTTCATAATGTATTTAGGAAGTAAAGCAGGAAATCTTATCTCAGACGTGTCAATGAGAAGTTGAGGTAGGGAGGTCTTATCAGAGTTCCCAGTTACCGCTCAACCACAGGGCAGGACCCAACCTTCTGACTCAGTGCTGGGACTTGCTGCTTTAGTCTTGGGTTGAAAAGCGTGAGTTTTCATACAACTGTGATTTTCAAACATTTTAGGAACAGAAATTTTTTTCACATATAATCTCTTATTGAAGCCTAATGTTCAAAACATATAGAGGGTGGCTTCTCTCCTGGGGCTGGAGGTGGGGCTCCCAATCCCAGGGGTTTAGTCCCCGGTTCTCCCCACCCCTCCCCTAATGTTCAGTCAGCCAAACTGAAACCCAAGTGACACTTTTAACTTACAGAATCACATCTTGAAGACTTCACACACATTTTCCAAAATGTGTAGAAGGGTTTTGTTTTTTGTTTTTTGTTTTTAGTTTTAATTCCAGTGTAGTTAACATACAGTGTTATACGGGTTCCAGGTGTACAATATAGTGATTCAGCAGTTCCATAGATTATCAGTCAGCTTCCCATTAGATTCTTAAAAGAAGTTTCTGTTTTGTGTATGGTGTTTTCACTTACATGTTAGCGAAGCAGTACACGCAGGTATTAGAATATGTAACATTATTAGAAGCACATAACGGGCTGACTCTTATGGAGCATGTATGTTTCTTTTGTATAGACGTCCTTTGATAATAACTGCATGAAACGCCCTAAAACAAAACTTACAGGTCAAACTGTCTATCCTGTAATGATCTCTTAATGGCTTCTAAATATTAGTGCTTGGAAATTTTATTTTGTGCAGACAGGACATAATGATAAAATATGTCTTTCTTCACATTATAAACATCAAAGCTTCCTTATCTTAAATGCAGCAGTCAGAGCCTTTGGGATGTCCACTTTGAAAGGCAGATGAGGCTATACAGCCCCGAACTTCAGCTGTATAAAATATATCTGTAACTTGTTAGAAGGGAAAGAACGTTCTGGGAAGAGACAAAAATGCCTACAACCATTGTCCAAGTGCTTCTGGAATCATTTTAGTTCATCAAAACCCCCTTTAACTGTGGTGCCCACATCAAAATACCCTGCGTGGTCCCACTCTGGTATTGGCTATCATCCAGTCCTCTGGGGATTAAGAGGCTGGAATAGTGAGCAGAGATTTCCTTACTATCTCCTCATTTTATTTTTCTTCCTTCATAGTCCAAGAGTTGGAGTAAGCTGGATTTAGAGGACTTGTGTGACAGTAAATTATCTATAGGTAGAAGGGGGGCTTGGAGAGTTCCTGAGCACCATGTAATGAGCAGATAAGGAGTGAGTTGCCACAGATTTCTACTTCATTGGCTCAGATCACAGTATATCCACATATCCATAGATCAGGGGACTGCCCTGTCTATGAAACTTAAATGGCCCTTGTTACCGACAGGAGTGTTTGCCAATTTCAGTTATTTGATTCATAATTCCTTCCAAATTCATGGCCATTTTTCTTTAAAAATATTTTTCGTTGAATGGGTTTCTTTTTTTTAAACTTCACTACTCATCCTAGAATTATCCTGAACACAAATATCCATGATTATCTTGGATTTGTAATTCTATTTTTTCCTAACATGCTTTAAAGAAAAGCTGTGACTACTGCAATAAAAAATATTCATTGTCAAATTAGCTAAAATCATCACTAATATTATTAGAAGATACTCAAATAACTTTAGGGGAAATACTTTTTATGTCTCTCATCTCCTCTTTTAATGAGTAAGACTACAAGGTTTGTTTAGGAAGGCTTTACCAAAAAATGGGATCTTTACAATGGGTTCTTACAAGATGAAAATGCTTTCTAAAATTGGATACGAGTATGAAAAGAAGGATAATTTGATAAGAGAGAATTATATACACAAAGACAAAATTGAAATAGCATGAAATCCAAAATAGCTTAAATTACCTAGAACTAAGGTGAGAAAAGGGAATTCTGCTGTTAGGAAGAAAGAATCTAAGTTGAAGAAGGTATTGTAGAGCATGCAAAAAGAAGGTATTGTAGAGCATGCAAAAAAAAAAAAAAAAAAAGAGCATGCAGTACTAGAAGTCACTGTTCTAGAGAGAAAGATATCTCAATCAGATTTTCATTTTAGAAGGCCGACACTTATAGTGTAGAGTTAATACAGGAATTGGCAAGCTTTTCCTATGAAGACCTAGGTAGAAATATTTTATAATTTTTAAGCCATGTCATCTCTATTGCAACTACCCAGCTCTGTTGTTGTAGCCTAAAAATAGCCAGCGACAGTACATAGAGTAGTGAGCATGGCTGTGTTCCAGTAAAACTCTATTTCCAAAAATAGGTGGCCATAGTTTGCCAACCCCTGTATCAGACTCAGTCCAAGAAGACCATTGGGTGGCCATTGCAATATACAGGCAAGAGGTGAGGAGAACTTACTATGCAGGCAATAACAATGAATTTAGAGGTAGGAAAAAAAATGAAAACTAGAAATAAGGAGCTTTCATTGCTAGTGGTATATAAGGGGATAGAGGAATTGTGGAGACAGAGATGAATCCTGGTTTACCCCAGAATCTATTTTGACAGAGATGGGTAGATTGAACCACGTGCATTGTCATTGTGTATATCAGAAGTGCTCAAATATTAGCAACTTCATGTGGTTTAATATGGTTCCACCTTATAGAAATACTAGAAGCTTAAGGCTGTAAAAATCATTCTCATGTAAGAAGTAGAAAACTTACCTTGACTGGACGTTGACCAAAAATATCTGAAACAAAAATGTTTAGGGAAAAGGATCAAGTAAAAAATGTAGTATTGAGGTGCGACCAGTTAATTAACCCGTTAAGGAATCCCATATAAGTTAATAACCATGAAAATCTTAGAAAAATATGTGGCTCCTCCATGCAGGATTTGCCTAGCCATGCCTGATTCCCCAAACACTTCCCCAAATACACTTAGGGTCCCACTGGAGAATTCAACCATAACACATTCTTGGGTTTCTTACTTTAGGCAGAATAAATTTAAAACCAAGCTCCAGTCTCTGGGACGCAGCAGATCATCTGGGCTGCTCAGACATTGTGTAGACCCCTTTTAGACAAAGTCTAGTTCTTCATAGTCAGCCTGGCTACCTGCTGGCATACCTGCCTTCTTTTTTGACTATTGCCTGTCTTAACTATCCTCTTTCCAAACTACCTGCTTTTTTTTTTTTTTAAACAATTCTTTTTTTTTTTTTTTTTTTTTTTTTTTAAGATTTTTATTTATTTATTTGACAGAGAGAGATCACAAGCAGGCAGAGAGGCAGGCAGAGAGAGAGGAGGAAGCAGGCTCCCCACTGAGCAGAGAGCCCGATGTGGGCCTCGATCCCAGGACCCTGAGATCATGACCTGAGCCGAAGGCAGCGGCTTAACCCACTGAGCCACCCAGGCGCCCCAAACTACCTGCTTATAAGGAAATGTCTTCCTCTGTTTGGGATCTCTGTGTCAACACCTGCTTACCTAAACTATTAAAAATTCCTATGAATTTCATATTTTATATTCTACTTAACAGCCTGACTTCTTCCAGCTACTGTATCTGGATGTCCTCCCTGCCTCCCCTTCCACTTCACCACTCCGCTGGCAGAGTTAGTTTCACATCATGGGTTTCCCTTCCCATTTTGCTGGAGTAAATTAGAAAAAGCTGAGCCCTCTCTTGAGATTTGATAACATCAGGTTGTGCTCTAATCATAAGCCATGTTAGAAGCTAATACTGCTTTGTGTAAAAGGAATTTAAATACACACACATACACATACGCACACACAATATACCAGTGTGTGGGAGTATGGTGGGAAAGTATTAGGAAGAGATGGGAGGGGAGATGAAATTGATTATCAACTCAAGAAAACAAATTATTTGTCAAATAGTGACTATACCTCTCATCGATCATCTTTTAAGATATCTCACGTCTGAACCCGCTTATGGCAGAGTTTTTAGAATATGGAAAAATGGATTCACCAGTGCCATTCATTCTGGTTGATGTGGTCAATTCATCTCTGAGAGAAATTTCAAAGTTTCAAAAATCCATACATCTAGAAAAAAGTTCCTGTTGGCTTGTTTCTTCCCTTAGAAGAAAATCAAATGTTTACTCCCTCTCCCAAGTTCTTTGACAAATCCTTACATGAGAAATAGCTGGTAGCCAAAATAGCCACAAAGAAAGTTTTCATCTTTTCCCAAAAGGAACAATGTGATTCATCCACCAGAGTTCCCTCTGTCAAGAGCTTCCCAGCAGATCTTGGAGGCTCAACTCTCTTGAACTGAGGGTTCTACTCATTATGAGAACCTGAGACCCCATTATGAAGTCACCTTGCAAATGATTTGTTTACATATGACACCAAGGACAAAATCACTGGGTCACCGAAGACCAAGAATACTCTGCAGGCCAAAATATTTCATTTGTAATAGGCTATAGGGCTGTGGTATGATACCATAATTTAACACTGATTTGTTTGATTGTGAAATTATCACTGGGTTCCAGAGAAGTACATTCCATTTTTTAACTAGCAAGAAGAAACAAATGTGAAAAAGATTAACTTAGAGTGAGTAATTCTGGAGAACTTTTAAAAATTTACATGTCTGTCTTTAACACCTACTCCCTCCCACCCAAAGATTCTAATTCCGTAGGTCCAGGGTATGACTCAGATAACACACACACACACACACACGCACACACACACTGCATAGTAGAGTCTGATTCACCTCTGCACTTGAGAACCAATGGATTAGGATACCACAATTTTTTACTAAAGGCTAATTTTCTGGGTCTCTTCTTCCTTTACTGCCTAATGGCAATTTTTTTTCTGTCTTAGTAGAGCAATCTTTTTATCTTTTTTTATTGCAATAGCCATTCCTACTTTCCTAGTCATAACATCTACTATTATATTTAACATAAAGTATATTAAAGAAATAGCCAGGATGTATACATGGAAACTCAAGTCTATTATGTGTGATTTCTGTTATAATACTTGGATTGCATGATAAGGCGGAGACCCAGAGATCATGAAAAATCAATAATTCTGTGTTGAAGATTGTGTTATTACCAGGTGAAATAGGGCTTAGTTCAGACTGCTACTAAACAAAGACATGAAGTTTGACGCTTAAGGAAGGGTGTGTTATCCTATGATCAGTTCTCACATTTCCCAGGAATACCAAGTTCTCCTAAGCACTAGGAGTTTGAATAATAAAGACAGACTATCTTAGAACAGATCATTCTTTCTACAGTGTGACCAAGATTCTTTGCCTGACTAACTTTAAATCAGGCTCCTGATCTCCTAGGGCCATGTGGGCGATTGCTTGTATACCTTTGTTTTTGTAAGAACCCTGCTAAGTCAGTTTAACCACAATTATATTATACAAATATAATTATTTTTACATTAATTGATTGACAAATAAAATCACAAGGTATTTGCCAGGACTTTTTAAAAGATTTTATTTTAAAATTGTAAAATATTTGAAGTGTACACTGTGATGATTTGATGTACATTTATATTGGGAAAGGGTTTTCCCCCATCTAGTTAGTTAACACATCCATCACATAGTTATCCTTGGAGGTTTTTTTGTTACTATTTTCATTTTTGGTGAGAACATTTAAGTTCCACTCTTAACAAATTTCTATTATACAATACAGTGTTTTCCACCATAATCTCCATGTTTTACATTAGAACCTCAGCACTTAGCATCTTATACCTGAAATTTTCTTAGTATTATTGGCTGAATTTAAACCTGGGAAAACAGGCTCCAGAGCTCACCAACTTAACCACTGTGTTTTGTAACTTTTTGGCTCAACATAAAGTGTTGAGCCAAGTCTTACTCTTCATTGCCCCCCACCCAGCACCTGGCACATGATGTGTGAATAAGTGCTGATTAAGAGATTATGAGCAAACAATTTTCTAAACCTTTGACATGTCAAACAATGGAATTTCCCAGTAGTTATAAAAAATGTGTTGTCATAACGTCTTTCAGGAGAAGAATATGGCCACCCATCTGTGAGGTGACAGTATCTCAGAATCCTCTGGGCAGAAGACAGTCCTGGGAGCTGCTGTTGCCTGGGGTAAGAACAAGAACACCAAAGAAAGGTAGATCCAGAGGCAAAGGCAAGGACAAAAGGCAAGAGGCAAGTGCTGTGCTTGTAGGGCTGAAATGACGAAGGACAGTGGAATAGAATGAAGACAGATGATCCAGCATGGCCAGCTTGGCCTCCTCTACTTACATCGTATTCAAGTAAGAGAATTCAACTTGATTACTGCTTAGTGATTTAAGATGGTAAAAGCATGCTAGAAATATTTGCTGAGCCAAGAGAAGGCTTCATTTAGGAAAAGAAAGTTTAGAACCAGAAAGTGGAAACTGGGGTACAAGACCTCAAACCCCTCAGGAGTACTCTCTGAGCTGCTGGTATGGATTTTAAAATACTTAAGCCCAGAAGAGCTTATTTAAACTCACAGCCTAAAATATATACATTCTCCTTGATACAATAACTGATGACAAGGCCTTTCAGTGTTTTATAGGGGTAAAGGGGGGCAGGATAACCAAATACTACCCATGTTCCTACAACTACTAGTGATTTTCCAAGCACATTCTAATAACAATAATGATAATCTAATAATAATAATAACAGTAGCAGCTACAATAGCACTTACATAATTTAACGTTTTTAACTTTGTTACATGTTCTGGGTGCTTCCCTTCCATATGCTATCTTTTAATTCTTATAATAGTTTTTTTTAAGTTTTTATTCAAATTCCAATTAGTTAACATATAGTGTAATATTAGTTTCAGGTGTACAATATAGTGATTCAGTAGTTCCATACATCATTTGGTGCTCATCACAAGTGCCCTCCTTCATGCGCATCACCTGTTTCACCCATCCCCCCACACCACCTTCCCTCTGGTGACCATCAGTTTGTTCTCTGTAGTTAAGAGTCTGTTTCTTGGTTTGTCTCTCTCTCTCTCTCTCTTTTGTTTTTTCCCTTTGCTTGTGTTTTTTGTTTGTTTGTTTGTTTGTTTCTTAAATTACACATATGAGTGAAATCATATGACATTTGTTTTCCTCTGACTTATTTTGTTTAGTGTAATACTCACTAGGTTCATCCATGTTGTTGCAAATGGCAAGATTTCATTCTTTTTAATGGCTGTATAATATTCCATTATATATATATATTTATATATATATATAATATGTATACATATTACATACACGTATATTACCTATATGTACCATATCTTCTTTATCCATTCATCAGTCAGTGGATACTTGGGCTGTTTCCATAGTTTGGCTATTGTAGATAATGCTGCTATTAACAATTTGGGGCATGTATTCCTTCAAATCTATATTTTTGTATCTTTTGGGTAAACACCTAGTAATGAAATTGCTGAGTAGTAGGGTAGTTCGATTTTTAACATTTAATGAACCTCCATACTGTTTACAAAGAGCAGCCATACCAGTTTGCATGCCCACCAACAGTGTAAAAGGGGTTCCCTTTCTCCACATCCTTGCCAACACCCTTCATTTCTTGTGTTGTTTTGATTTTAGCCATTCTGACAGATGTGAGGTGATATTTAATTGTATTACTCTTGAAAAGTAAGTATTACTGGTACCATATTAAAACCGATGCAAAAGGAAGTTCTTCCCCTGCCCCCCCCCCCCCCAAGTATTACACACGGGCCTAGCTATTATTCCCATTTTAAAAAGGTAGTAGCCATTCTGAGATGATGAGTGACTGATTTCTGATCATAAGCCAAGGTGGATTTGAGGCCAGCACTCTTTGACATGAGCACCAGTGTCCTTCCCACCACAGTTTCCCATCATGTATGTTCTGACAGGACCCTCCCTTCAACTCAATGAAGTACAGTTACTTCTATTTGCTTTTTTGCCAACTGATGAAGACTTCTGACTCCGAAAGCTGAAGTAACTGGCCCAAAGTCCATGGCACAGTCAGTCCTTAATCCATCTTTTGACTCTGAATCCAATGCCCTTTCCATCTGCAAAATGGGGGTAGAAGTACCTATTTCAGATAGTTGTTAATAATATTAAGTGAGTTTATATACACAAAGCACCTAGATGAGTAGCTGGCGGATAGAAAGGTCTTTACCTATTTGCTGTAATTATTTTCACTCCTTCTGGCATTCTTGCTTGGAAAGTGATTTTTCTGAAGCACAGGTCTGCTTCGATAGTCCCTGCTTATGATGCCATGCCAGTCCTTGCAGGATGGAGGCTGAGTGGCTCAACACTGCACATATTGGTCTGTGCTACTCTGGAGCACCTCCATAGCCTCAGAGATCACCCAGACTCCATCCTCTCCCCTCAGCCACATACTGCTTGCTTCATATCCAATGAACTTTTCATTCCATCCAAGTCAGGGTGATATATTTTGATGCCTACATCATGTACTCCACTGCCTCCCAACTGTTTACTCAGCAAATCCTTCCCCCCACACACACAAGATAGGCTCACCTAATCATCTCACACTCTTCTGTCACCCTTTCGTGTTATATCAGCCTACATGCTTCATAGGAAGGCAAAGTGACATGTATGTCATTTGCTGTATGGAACTTCTCCCTACTTGCCTGAAACCTGAGGACCCTGAGGTTTACCTTTTAACTCTTGCAGTCTTTTGAGGTAGACCCTATTAACATTTCCTTTAAAAAAGGAGACGGAAACCAAAAAAAGTTAAGTACATTTTCCAAGATCATATAACTAGTAATTGATGAGCCTATTACTGAAACCCAAGTCTGTGACTTCAAAGTACATCTTCTTCACGTCTATGCCAATTTATTATTCTCTTTCACTTATGAAGCATAGCCTCAAAGAGAATTTAGAGTGTCACTTACATAACCTACCCATTAGTTGAAAATTTTTATTACCATGTATGAGAAGTCTCTAAAGAATATTAATAATTTTCATTCTGAATCAAAATGAAGAGGTTAGACCACATTCTTCATTCCCTGATGAATAAGTAAAGAAACATGGCATTTTATAATAATACTAGCTAAATGTCTTAGAATTCTTACTATGTACAAAGGGCTATTTATAGCCCTTCGCAAAAATTATGGCATTTATGCTCACAGCAATTCAATGAGGTAGGTATTATAATTACTCTCATTGTATAAATTATTCTCATTGTATATTGTCAAGGTCCAGAATATCCAGAAAATTAAAGTGACATGTCCTAGTCAGATAGCAACAAAGCTGGGAACTAACGGAATTCTTTCTGACTCTAAGGCCAGTGGACTTCGACATTATGCTCCATTAACTCTATTTAATAATAGTTTGAATCTAAAATTCTTAAAACCAGCTTTGACACTTAATAAGGTAAATACTCAGGTACATAACAAAATTGTGTGGCATTTCGGCTTTATCTCTGATGATTCTAGATAGATGTTTCTAAATCATATCTTTTACATATTAAAAGATGTATGGAAGAGCTTTTAATTTTGAGAGGGAAAAATTCATCCCAATTTTGAGATTGCGTAAGAGTAGTAATTCTATACCACATGTTGTATAATGACCATTTTCCTTAATCAAAACCAATTTTGGAGGGGGACAGATCTGATTTTTTTTTTTGGTTCTTCGTCTGTGCTGGCTGATATGGGGTTCCCATCAAGGCTTCAAATGGCTTCAAATGGAATTGACAAATTATATATTTTATATTCTTTAAATCTTCTGTCAGTCATAAATGACAAGTGGAGTCAGTGTTGATTTCTACCCAATGAAATAAGAATATTCTATTGGCTCGAATAGGTCAAGAATGGACTATCTTTTTAGCAAGAGAGTTTTTGTATCAAAGCAGAACCTAGATGATGATTTCTTCTCAGAGATCTCACAGGAAGCTTTCTTACATTGAGATTAGATGAGCTTTATGGACCCTCCAACACTGAGATTATGTGATTCAGTGATTTCTCAATGAAGAAGAAAATGCATTAAAACAAAAACAGACTTGCTTGTCCTTAAGATGAAAAAAAATCTCAGAATTTCCTAAGCACATTTTCTAGGATCATAAGGAACTATTGCTCCCATGCTGCTAAAAGCAGCCAAGGGCAGTAAGGTGGAGTCAAGAGAAGTGACCTGCTATTATAAGCCTAGCCCACTGAGGCTTGCATTATATCCTAGCCAGATGTGTCATCTTTATTAACAAATGGCTGCTTCTCAGAGCAGTGCCCTAGAACAGGTTTAAAAGATTCAGTGAATCATGCAAAAAGTTTCCATGTGACAGGATTACATAATAAAACCTAAATTAATGCTGTCTTAGCCCTTTACCCAGAGTTCTCTTCAACTGAAAGTCTGCCAGATTTGTTTCCAGACTGGACATAGAACAGAGGAATCCATCCACTGGTCTTGGTTGGCAAGACTTATGCAATAAACCATGCTCTACAGTGATGTATGCTTTCTTGGGAGCCCCAGATGTTATGGTATAAGTAAAGCTAATGGGAAAGTTAGCTGGATATATATTGGGAATATACCTGTTCTCAGTTGGAATCTACTTATTCAGGCTTCCTGAGGGGAACGTCACCAGCTTCCTCAAACTGAGAATGACGGTACATGTAGTTATCTTAGGAATACAGTGGTGCGAACTGGGCTTTTCCTGTGCTTTGTCCATGATGGCTTTGTCTCCAAATAGGACTAACCTTTAGAAGACAAGTAAAGTTAGAGCCAGAGACCTCCATTGCATTCAGTATCAGGGAGCATACTTAGCTAATGATACCATCAACTGCACCACCATTGTCCAAAAGGGTGGGCAGCTCTTGCACTTCATATAGTGCCTAATATTAGGCAGTAACTTAACAAAATGAAACATTTTTTATATATGCTTCTTGCTAAATGCTACCAGGACTTAACTATACAAAATGATGATTTCAAGGAACCACTCTATGGCTCTGTGCCTGTGACACTGGCAGCTCCTCTTGCCTTTGGAGTTCACGGGCTAGCAGGCATTCTCTACAACACCAATGGACATAGTGCCCTTGGCCTGGACAGGCTGTGCAGCAGAGAGCTCACATTTATCTCTCTGTGAGTAATTAAAATAGCCAAAATCGTCCCTATGGGCTGCTCTGGGGATAGGGATTATGATACTGCCTAGGGAACATAGTGCTTAATTGTTTAAGAACGGGTCAAACTGAGCTCTTGTCGTGCATAACTCTGCCATTTCCCACTAGTGTTGGACTACATATCAGTCGTCACTGAACTTTATTTTTCTTAAGTGGGAAAACAGATTCATTCACTAACTTAATTCTCTCTTTTTTTTCTTTTTCTGAGCTCTGATCATGCCCTAGAAATAAATTAAGTGCTAGATTTGCCATGGTAAATATTATAAATACCCTGCTTATCTTCTCATAAATTTAGTACTAGGGTTGTTTATGAATTAAATGAGTTTATGATGTAAAGCATTTAGTATAGGACATGGTCCAAAGTTTTCTTCAACTAATATTAGTAAACTCAGAAAGTATAAAGAACGGTCTTAAAAATTCTGAAAGAGTTCTCAATTACGGTTTTTCTCTGTGTCTTCAAGGGCTATATTTAGGACAGATAAGGGGGTAAATAATATGGCGTACATCTAAGCTTGATAAAAATAAGAAGTTTTAATAGAGTCCCCCATTAATAATGGCCTTCCCGCTCAACAGGTTCAAAAAGAAGCTGCATAAATACATTTTAGGATGCCTATAAAGGCAATTTCTGCATTGAGCATAAGGATTATAACTATCAGTGTTTTATGTTTTTTAACTATAATAATAATTCTTATAGAGTTTATTATGTGTTATTATTATGTACTATGCCATGAACATTCTAAGCACATATTATCCATGAATTTATAATCCCTACAAAAATTCTACTAGGTGGGTAAACAGACTCCTAACATAACCAATGAGGAAGAGAAGATAAGCCAGAGATTTCAAAACTTGCCCAAGTTCAAACAGGTATCCAGTGGAGGAGCCAGGAAATCTTACTGTTGCCCAATATAAGAAATAAATAAAAGAGAAGCATATCTGAATTGAAGAAGGAGTAGAAGGTTCTGACCTGTGCCTGCTTTCAAGCTGCTCAGGCAACTCCAAGAGCTCCCTAGTCTTCCTTACAATAACATTTAAAGACCACTGGTCTTCTCGAGTGGTTCTTAAATGCTACTACTTGGTTCAGATGAGACTTTTGGGGAAAAAGAAGAACGATTTAGTAATAAAAACAGTATATGATTACAACTATCATTTCATGTTATAAAGTAATTATGACAGTAGATTAGGGATGCCTGGGTGGCTTAGTCCGTGGGGCATCTGACTCTTGATTTCGACTCAAGTCATGATCTCAGGAATGTGGTATTAATCCCTACATCAGGCTCCCTCCTCAGTGGAGAGTCTGCTTGAGATTCTCTCACCCTCTCCTTCTGGCCCCCCTCCATACACACGCTCTCTCTCTCTCTCAAATAAACAAATTTAAAAATAAAGTAGGTTTTATATATATATATATATATATTTAACTGCAGCTTGGAAGTCACAACCTGGGCTTTTTGTTTTTATTTTTTAAAGTATTTGTTGAGATTTTTATTTATTTTTATTTTTTTAAAGATTTTTATTTATTTATTTGACAGAAAGAGATCACAAGTAGGCAGAGAGGCAGGCAGAGAGAGAGGGGAAAGCAGGCTCCCTGCTGAGCAGAGAGCCCAATGCGAGGCTCGATCCCAGGACCCTGGGATGATGACCTGAGCCGAAGGCAGAGGCTTAACCCACTGAACCACCCAGGCGCCCCAAGTAGGTTATAATTTTTATTAAAGTTTTTATATAAAAAAATGGCAATGCTTTATTAGTCTCCCAATAGTTACATTTTTTTTTTAAGGTTACTGTGTATGCTGGTTATTTCAAAAGATTAGGGAGGAAAGAAAAAAAAAGACAAAAGAAAAAATTAAATATTCTTTTGGCATAACATTAAGCAAAATGGAATACAAAATTGCATTTATGTATTACTGCCAAATGGAAACTGTATCATGCTGTACGGAAAAAGTGATGTGAGGTTTCCTGAAAATTGTGGATGATTTTTTTGTGTCGGATATTTACTGTTTTTTTTTTTACTTTATTTTGCAATAAATAATTATTAAAAAGAAATTTAATGGTCTATGATATCCAGAAATCTCTGAATCCCTGGTTCAGTATTTGACGTCTTTTTTTTTCTTTCTTTCTTTCTTTTTTTTTTTACAATGGTTTCTGTCACGAGATTCACTTGATTCTGTGCTTTGTTCTTCATGGGAGGTTTCAATGAGAAAGTGGAACTGTTCTGGTCAGTGACATAATGCCCTACCCCACCCTGTATTCCTCCCTCTATAATCTGAGCCCCAATATGGACTAGTTTCCTGCTCCATTTAGCTCTGTTTTAGAAGAGTAAGTCTCTGTTCTTGAGGAAAGCATGTCAAAGAGGCCTCTAGATACTGGAGAGGGAAGAGAATGCCAAAAGGCAAACATATTGATGCTTTTCACTTAGCAGAGCTTAAATTCAAATTGATACCAGAGAAAACCAACTTCTTCTCTCCTTACCCACCTTCTTATCTTTTCTCTATTTTGTCATATGCCATATATACAAAAGAGTGTTTATAATACTCGTGTACAGTTTAAATGCTAATAGCAACACAAATGCTCATATGTCTATCAGACAGTTTAAGACACAGCCCAAGTTCTGTCTTCAAAAGCTTTTATGTGCCTCCTCCCTAACTCCCATTTTTTGCTGTAATTCACGCTGCCAGTTCCCACCTTACTACATCCCCATCTTCCTCTCCTCTGGCAAAGACCCTCATGCAACCATACACTAGAAACATTTCTCCAGCTGTGAGGAATTAAGTTTGTTCTTCTGTTCTCTGCCGTTTGCTAAATAACACTGTTTTCTCTTGTTATTTGCAGGCAATGTAGAATTTAGTGTGGCACTCTTAATGGCATTAAGATGTTCGATACATGGCTTTGAATATATTTAACCTAAGTTTGTTTTCATTTTTTTCCTTAACAGTTTAAAAATTATGTGTATATGTCAGGCTGCCTAATATATATCAGGCAATGGAGAAAAAAAATATATCCATTTGGACATAAAGATAAACGGACCGAATCCCCAGTCTCAGGGGGCTCCAAACCAAAATACACATATTTTTTCTTTTTCTTTCTTCCTTTCTTTTTTTTACACCAAAAATGAGGATAACTTAAAAAACTTTCCCAAGTCTCCAGTGGGAGTATATTTTCATTGTGGTCAAACCACTCTGTTGCCTTCTGTGGCTATAACAGTGATGGTCTCTTCTAACAGGAGGTTCATAGTGTTCTCTCAGGACCAGATCAGGCAGGGGTTAGGCAGGGTTGGGCTTGTGTTAGGGTGGAATTGGGGAGAAGACAATGAAAAGCCAGAACCTATCTATTGTGCTTAGGGGACAAGGTTAGGGTGACTCTAGATTTTTGTTGTTACTGTTTTCGAAATCATTGATTTACTGTTTGCTAATTATGTGCCAAGCCGAGTATGATGTATTGTGTGTATAGGTTGATTCACACCAGTCCATAAGGAACTGTCCCCACTCTGAAATGCAGGAACTAAAACTCAGGTTCGACCAGTAACTCAAGGTTATTCGGAAGTGGCAAATCTAGATTTAATCCCCGGGCTTTCTATTCCCAACGCCCCGTTGTTGTTTTTTTTTTTGTTGTTTGTTTTTTTTGTTTTTGTTTTTGTTTTTTTAATTTCCTTAGGGTTTTTTTTCTTCATTTTCTGAAAATTTTACAAAACTGAGCTATAATTGACATATAACATTGTATTAGTTTTAGATATTCAGCATAAAGATTCGATAATCGTATATATTGCCAAAAGATCACCATCTTAACCACTATGTTATAGAAGGTTCATGAATAATTTCACCTGACATGGAGCACATGGTAATATCTAAAGGGTATGGCAACAAACAGATGGTGGTTCAGGAAATCCGTGGGCCCCGTAGATAAACAAGAAAGAACCAGAGCCCCAATAGGCAGCCCAGACAGGGCAACCAGGGATGTGACCAACGTAACAGATGTCCACCAATATTTTGGGGTGCCTGCCACTGGGCTCCATTTCTGGAACAGGCAGAGTGGAGAAGGCAAGAGCAGCAAGAGCACAAGCTAGAAGTGCAAGCCCAGAGGGCTAGGCTGCTATACAGGTTACAGAGCAGGGCCTTAGGCTGGAGAAGCTGCCTTGGTCAGAACAGGGGTCTTGGGCTTATGGAATGAGATTCAGGAACAATAGGGCAGAAGAAGAATGAAACCCAGAAGCCAGGCTTACTCTTTGATGAGTCAGTTATACAGGGCTGGGCTGCTTCCAGGCTTCGTTATTTTAACCACAGAGACTATTTTTGAGCATCAAATGACTCACATCCTAGGAAATCAGCGCCTAGGAGTCTGGCAAGTGGAACGATCAGATAGTTTCCTGGGCTCCCTAGAGGCATCTGTCACAACCTCAGTAGTTCTCTTCCAGCATTTCAGCAGGCACTCATAAAAGGCTTAACTTCAGTTGACTCAGAGTTCCTTTTCTTAAGAAATTCTGAAAAGTTTTCAGGATGTGTCCCTGCGGATAGGTTTTGTTAAGGAATGTTTTTGTAGATCTGGCTTCTGCTTCCTGTACTATTATTGTCAATTAAAATTCCACAGTCAATGCTTCATCTTCTCTTTGATTTCCCAGAGGGACAGGAGTTACCTGTTCTAGAAGGACTGGTTTATTGGCTGTAGTAGTGCTTGCTTTGCTGAACTATGAGGAAGAGCTAATTAACAATGAAACAGAATGAGATTTCTTAGAATGTGAGTAGGCCTCAGTTCTAGCAACAGATTTTAGCTATGGATTTAATTGTTTTTCTTTTATTTGTACATCTTTAAGATTTTATTTCAGTTTCCTCTTCATGTTACAAATGACAAGGATTTGCAGGGTGGTGTTGCAAGAGATGTCTGTAGAGGATAGAAATGCAATGGGGAGCTTTAGGCTGTAGGTGAGCAAAATGACTGCCATTTAAGCCACCGCCCCAACTTTGGAAAAGCAGTCATCACTCTCTCTTATTTGTATATCTATGGATTCTTTATATAGGTACTTGAAGAAGCATTCAGAGTTTGGGTTGGTGCAGATGCAAACAGATGCTATATATTCCAGTGCCAGAGAAAGATCAGGAGGTGACATCTGATTTCAGGGTTATCTGGGAGAAGACACCACGGTTTCCTTGCCTGTTGATAGAAGTCAAATTCAATTCATCTTAATTTAATTCAGTTAATTTATTATGCATTCATCAAATGCCTGCAGCATGCCAGCTATGATCTCATAATATAGCAAAAGAAACAGATGCTTACAAATTAATGAGGATATACTATGATGCTAGATACTCTGGGAGGATTATATAAATGAATGAATACATAGGAGATGCTCATTAGAGAATTAGGAGCTTTTTAGTGAAGAGAGCATTAGGGATGAGTTTTTTCAATGAGCGGTAATTGGTGAGATAAAGAAGTGGGAAAGAGAATTGGAGGAAGAGGGACCAGGATGTGCACCATGGCAAAGTGTGTGGAGGGTTCTGAGAGTGGTCACCCGTCTATTTCATAATGTAGAACTGAGAGAGATGGAGAGATGGAGAGAGAGATGGAGAGAGAAGTGGCCAGCCCTCATGGACTTATAGACAGTGAGACTCACTGAAGTAATTTTAGCAAGGAGATGACCAGGTAAGATTTGTGTTTGAGAACTATCCTTCTGGAGACAGTTGGAAATGAACTGTGGGCATGGATAGTAGGGAGGCTTGGGAGAGTGGCTGAAAAACATGAACTGGCCAATAACTGTGCTAGTTTGTTATGTTGCTATCTCCTGCTGCTCCCTGTGCTTGGAATGATGCTTCTTAATCCCATGGCTACTGCCTCCTCCTTCCACTTATCTCCACTCATGCCTCCATTTTCCTTTGCTTGACTTCTACCCATTATTTGGTTTCTGGTTATAAATCACCTCAGGAAGGCCTTGGAAGGTCTTTCCTGATGGCCCTAGTTAGTCTAACTTTATATATATATATATATATATATATATATATATATATATATATATGCATTTGATATTTCATTAATATTATTCTGCCTATGTAAACTTAAAGCTTCACAAAGGAAGGATGAATTTTTATATTTGTGTGTTCATTGATGCATTTCTAGCATCTAGCAAAAAGTGGATGTTTAATATTTGGTGAAAAGACGAAATCCAAGTCAATATTTTCCATTTCTTTAAAAAGTTTCTTTGAAAAGTGATTTTAAGTAGTCCTAGTGATGATGGTCTTGCATCATTCAGGAAAGAACAGCCACAACAAAAAGTGAAAGAGGCAAAAAAAAAGGAAATAAACCACCCCAGAGCACACCATTCTACTTGAATTCTTTGGAAATTAGCACAGATCATTTTGTGGCCAGTCTTGGTGTCTGAATCTCTAATTGACTGTGAGACAAAAACAAAGCTCAAAAGGATTTTTTAAAAAGATTTTATTTATTTATTTGACAGACAGATCACAAGTAGGCAGAGAGGCGGGCAGAGAGAGAGGAAGGGAAGCAGGCTCCCTGCTAAGCAGAGAGCCTGATGTGGGGTTCGATATCAGGACCCTGAGACCATGGCCTGAGCCAAAGGCAGAGGTTTTAACACACTGAGCCACCCAAGCACCCCAGCTCAAAAGGATTTCTATTTTCTCTTTCTCTCTCTTTATGGAGAATATATAGTTAGATTTTCATATGTTATATGTATACATAATGTGCTGGTATAATCCAGTTGAAATATTGCTTAACCTTGATTCAATGTTAATAAACATATTTGCATAATATCAGTTCTCTACAAGATGCTATACTAAGCATGGCAAATTCTTTCACAGAATATAAGCTCCAAGAGGGCAAGATCAAGTCTATTCTATTTACCATTGTATGCTCCAAATCCTATCTCAGATACTACCAACAACCAGGCATTAATAGATATATGTTAATTGCAGAGATGCACAAATGGATTACAAAGATGTGCAAGGCATCCTCTCTGTTCTTTGGAACAGATAGTAGGATATTTGGAACATCAAATAATATGTTTTTGAAACATATAATAAATAGTGAGATCAGATAAGTTTCAGGTCCTAGATCTGAGACCAAACTTTAGCAGGATAAGTCAGTCAGAGAAAACCAATTATCATATGGTTTCCCTCATATGTGGAATATTATAAATAGCACAGAGGACCATAGGGGAAGGGAGAGAAAACTGAATGGGAAGAAATAAGAGAGGGAGATAAACCATGAGAGTCTTATGATTCTGAGAAACAAACTGAGGGTTGCAGAAAGGGAGGAAGGTGGGGAGATGGGGTAACTAGGTGACAAGTATTAAGGAGGGCACGTGATGAGATGAGCACTGGGTGTTATACACAAGTGATGAATCAACACGCTATCAAAAGCTAATTATGTAAAAAAATTTTTTAATTAAAAAATTGTGTACTATATATTGGCTAATTGAATCTAAATTAAAAAAAAACTTTAGGGGAAAAAAACACATGGAAGACATCAACTAATTCATGGGAATTTACATAATTTTACTGGGCATTTGATTTTGACCAATCAAATTTCACAAACATGTATTCTGGTAGAAAATAAAGAGCCGTCTCAATCTAGGGCAGCTTTCATGTCTTAAACATAAGAAACATCTAGCAAAACAGTATTTCATGATTCTTGTACTTGAAGACTCCCATTTTTTTCTGTTCATGTTTCAGGAATTCACAAGAACTAAGTTATGCACAGGAGGTGTTTTTCTAGCCTGGGCTAAAAGAAGGCATCAGATTCAGGTCCTTTGATTTTCTGGTTCCTGCTTCTGGTCTTAGTTAACCCTTTTCTTCCAGGACGTGGCCCTAAGGTGGTCCCTTAGATATCACCCAAAAGTGAAACAAATCTGAAAGATTCAACTCCTAAACAAAAAGAGTCAGACATATGTTTATTTCATGTAGGTCTCCTTTATTGTACAGAGAAATCTGGACATGATGGTGACAAGATTAGGCAATGCGGCACAGGTATAACCTGTGTTTTTTCTCATTAAAAAAACAAACCAGAACAATATGTCATCAATATTGGGTATTTGTTTTCATTCATTTATGTTTTTAAAAAGGGTCCATATGTTTCTATACATTCTGGTGTATCATGCACCATCTTATATTTCTCGAGCTGGTACTAGCATATCTTTCAGGTGATTATTTTGTAACCTTTACAAAATACTTTAAGTGTGTTTCGTGTGAACTGGAATCACAAGCTAGATTCAACACTCTCCAAAATGTTCAAATTTAAGTTTGTTGTTAGTTTTTCTGTGGAGAGAAAAATAGCAACAAATGAAAATTGCTGATGCCGTAGGCATTTTATTAGCATCCAGAACTAATTAGCATTCACTAATGAACCCACCTCCCACAAGGTACTCAAGTTGGTCCACTTAGTGATGTTTTTAAAAGGAGGGAGTGACTGGGAGCACCTGGGTCACTCAAGTCTGTTAAGGGCTGCAGGGTCCTGGAATTCCCATTGAATCTGTCTCCCTGCTCAGAGGAGAGCCAACTTCTCCCTCACCCTCTACCCCTTCTCCCTGCTTGTGTTCTCTCTCTCTGGTTCTCTCTCTACTCAAATGAATAAATAAGATCTTTAAAACAAAGATAGGGAGGGAGTGACTGCAATTTAGAAATATTTTAGCAACTGGTGCTGGTTATGTAAGGACGATGCTCACAATACATCATAATCAGTTTATATCTCTGAAAACATATTTAATGAATTTCTTATCTAAAGGAGGCACATTTAGAAACCTTTTTTCATCAATGATTTCATTATAGTTGTCACATTTTACATTTTTCAAAAAATACTATTTCTCATAAAGGTAGTTTTTTCTGGGGTGCCTGGATAGCTTAGTGGGTTAAGCATCTGACTTCGGCTCAGGTCATGGTTCCAGTGTCCTAGGATCCAGCCCGGTGTCTGGCTCCATGCTTAGTGGGGAGTCTGCTTGTCCCTCTCCCTCTGTGCCCACACCCACTGCTCCTGCTCTCTCTGTCTCTCTCTCTCTCTCTCAAATAAATAAAATCTTTTTTAAAAAGAAAATTTTTCTCATTAAAAAAACAAACCAGAACAATATGTCATCAATATTGGGTATTTGTTTTCATTCATGTATGTTTTTAAAAAGGGTCCATATGTTTCTATACATTCTGGTGTATCATGCACCATCTTATATTTCTTGAGCTGGTACTAGCATATCTTTCAGGTGATTATTTTGTAACCTTTAAGCTATATTTGGCTATTTGTTCAAGTTTAATTTTTATTAGAGCTTCAATATATGTTTTGTTGAGAAATCATACTGAAACAAAAATTTCTTTGGAATTTTTAAATATTATCCCCTTTTGTGCCAATAATTAGGGGGCTCTAATACATCTAAACTTAATTATTAAAATGAACAATAGATACAGTTCGTTCTGAGAGATAAGTAGACTGCATGCCTAGGAGGAGGGCGGTTCCTTGTCCCTGGAGATAATCAACTGCACACTGGGATGACTTGAGTTATTTGTAGAGCGAGTTCAAGCAGTAGACGAGTATGTGGACATTGAACTAGATGACCCTCAAATTTCCTTCCAACTTAGAGACTTTGAAACTGGAGCTCAATCACAAGGAAAAGTTCAGAAGGAACTCAAACACCTGGAAGCTAAAGACCACCTTGCTTAAGAATGCTTGGATCAACCAGGAGATCAAAGAAGAACTGAAACAATTCATGGAAACCAATGAAAATGAAGACACTTCGGTCCAAAACCTATGGGATACAGCAAAGGCGGTCCTAAGGGGTAAATGCATAGCCATCCAAGCCTCCCTCAAAAAAATTGAAAAATCCAGAATACACCAGCTTTCTCTACACCTTAAAGAACTGGAGAATCAACAACAAATCAAACAAACTCTACACATAAGGAGGGAAATCATCAAGATTAGAGCTGAGATCAATGAGGTAGAAACCAGAGATACAGTAGAACGTATCAATGAAACTAGAAGCTGGTTTTTTGAAAGAATCAATAAGATCGATAAACCATTGGCCACACTAATCCAAAAGAAAAGAGAGAAAGCCCAAATTCATAAAATTATGAACGAAAAGGGAGAGATCACAACTAACACCAAGGAAGAAGAAACAATCATCAGAAGTTATTGTCAACAGTTATATGCCAATAAGCTTTGCAACCTAGATGAAATGGATGCATTCCTGGAAAAATATAAACTACCAAATTTGAACCAGGAAGAAATCGACAACCTGAATAGACCGATATCTAATAACGAGATTGAAGCAGTGATCAAAAACCTCCCAAAAAACAAGAGCCCTGGACCTGACGGATTCCTTGGGGAATTCTACCAAACCTTCAAAGAAGAAATAACACCCATTCTCCTGAAGCTGTTTCAAAAAATTGAAGCAGAAGGAAAACTTCCAGACTCTTTCTATGAAGCCAGCATTACCCTGATCCCCAAACCAGACAAAGACCCTACCAAAAGGATAATTTTAGACCAATATCACTGATGAATATGGATGCTAAGATTCTCAACAAGATCCTAGCCAACAGGATCCAACAGCACATTAAAAAGATTATCCACCATGATCAGGTGGGATTCATCCCTGGGCTACAAGGATGGTTCAACATTCACAAATCAATCAATGTGTTACAACAAATTAATATGAGAAGAGAGAAGAACCACATGGTCCTCTCAATTGATGCAGAAAAAGCATTTGACAAAACCCAGCATCTGTTCCTGATTAAAACGCTTCAAAGTATAGGGATAGAGGGAAGATTCCTGAACTCATCAAATCTATCTATGAAAGACCCACAGCAAATATCATCCTCAATGGGAAAAAGCTTGCAGCCTTCCCGTTGAGATCAGGAACAAGACAAGGATGCCCACTTTCACCACTCTTGTTCAACATAGTATTAGAAGTCCTAGCAACAGCAATCAGACAGCAAAGAGAAATAAAAGGTATCCAAATTGGTAATGAAGAAGTCAAACTCTCTCTATTAGCAGATGACATGATTCTTTATATGGAAAACCCAAAAGACTCCACCCCCAAACTAATAGAACTCATACAGCAACGTAGCAGGATACAAATTCAATGTACAGAAATCAGTGGCTTTCTTATACACTAACAATGAAAACACAGAAAGGGAAATTAGAGAATCGATTCCATTTACTATAGCACCAAGAACCATAAGATACCTGGGAATAAACCTAACCAAAGAGGTAAAAGATCTGTACTCGAGGAACTACAGAACACTCATGAAAGAAATTGAAGAAGACACAAAAAGATGGAAGACCATTCCATGCTCTTGTATCGGAAGAATAAACATTGTTAAAATGTCTATACTGCCTAGAGAAATCTATACTTTTAATGCCATTCCAATCAAAATTCCACCGATATTCTTCAACTTAGAGACTCTAGTTCTTTGATTTATTCTTACTGCCTGAATATGCACAGATCCAAAGACACTAAAGACCCCAAATTCTATGTATTCATCATATTTACATATTCATTGTACCCTAAACCACTTCTAATTGAGGTATATTTGCCATAGCACTTAATTACACCTTAAATATAGAAAATAAAAATATTTCAACACTTACTGAACTTCATAACAAAAGAAGCAATCATTAGGGTAAGTTTCGCCATCAGATCCACAAATTAGTGCATATATTTCATAACAAATTCCCTCTTTTCCTGGTGGTAGCTTCTTATATTTACTGCAATCAACCTGGAGATACATATTAAAAGCCTTGAACCAAATCTTTTTTCCCAGAATTTAGGATTTCCCAAGCAAGTTTAGAGGGCTTTCAAATCATCAGTTTCTTATTCTTTTTTTTTTTTTAAATATTTATTTATTTGACAGAGAGAAAGATCACAAGTAGGCAGAGAGGCAGGCGGAGAGAAGGGGAAGAAGCAAGCTCGCTGCTGAGGGGCTTGATCCCAAGACCCTGAGATCATGACCTGATCTGAAGGCAGAGGCGCTTAACCCACTGACCCCCCCCAGGCGCTTCCAGTTTCTTATTCTAATTGTCTGTCCTCATCCAGCCCCTTTGAGATATGTCAAGTATAGAGATTTCTTATGTCAGGTATAAAATCATGAGTGATAAACTTCTTTATGGTAGCTTGTAACCAAATAATTTATCTAAAAATTAAAATGTGAATTTAAAAACATACATGGCAGAGTCCCAGATGTAATCATTCCCATGGGGTTAGTTTTCTACACATCCTGCTATTTCTCTCTTTCACTTAAGTTCTACCTGAATGCAAGTATGAGATGTATTATAGGTATACTTTCTATAGTTTTAAGAGCTAGCACATCACTAGCAACTTTTACCATTAATTATTGGTCACAAAGCATGTGTTATACACTTCTTCAGTGCATAGACAGACACATGCATTTTACTGCTGTAGTTGAGAACCACTGTTGTAAGTGCCAGGAGGAAAGCCAACATGAAGGCCCCTGCAGGAGCACGTCTGCAATCACCAAGATAGAGGTTTTCTGGGGTTTTCACCTATGAGCGAATTGAAGAGTATAGAGAGCAAGAGTCAAACATGTCACATTTCAAATCATGACTATATGACCCTGAGACCATCATTTTACTTCTCTAAACCTTGTTTCTTTACCTGTAAAATAAGGGTGATAATAACTACATCGTAAGATTGAAGTAAAAAATAAATAATCAAGAAGATACATGTAAAATGCTTAGCACTTCATGACATGGAAAATACTACAAAAATACTCTCTATTAGTTTTATCCCTTGGCTCTACATTCAGGACTACTCAAATTTTAGCTCTGTACAGAAGAGTTTACGTTTGTTTTTCTGACTCAGAGTTCCACATGTGATATGTTACTAATTGTTGAATGTCTCCACTTGGGTAGCCTGAAATACACCGGAACTTCAGGTTAAATTCATCTTCCCTTTCAGTTATGTTCCATTAATTGATCTATTCATTCCTTGTTTGCCATACACCACATACTTTCTAAGTTTTAGGATTGCTCTGATGGCTGGCAATACAAAGATTAGCAAACATGATAAAATGGCAGAAGGCGCTCAGAGGCGAGTGGAGTCTACTGGAGAATGGGAATGACGGTGCCCCTTGATGAGTATATGTCAGCACGATATCACTTCTTCTCCTTGCCTGCTCAAACCCCAGTGTCAGGACTTAAGTCACATTCACAGTGTGACCAAGAAATGACCAAAACTTCATATTCATTAACTGTTATCATTCTCAAGCAGCTACTAATTGTGAAGGATGGCTTGAATTCAGGACTGTCTGACTCCAAAATTCACACTCTTAACCCTCTTATTCTCTTTAATACATAAAATGAAAGACTCAAAGAAGTGAAAGAAGCTGCCTGAGGCCCACAGGCATACTGCTGAAAAGCCATTGAGCTTAGACTCCCGGTTTAAAGTTTTTACTACCACACCTAGATTTTCTCAACAACAGTTATTGCTTAATATGAGTCATAAAGGGAAGGTTAAATTAAAATATCCATTCCCTAAGATAAAGAACAAAGAGGGCGGTGATCCATTTAGCATTATAAGAGTCATGACTTGTCCTTCTTTGGTGCCAGTACAGTGCTCAACTCTCTTCAAACACTGTGGTTTTAACCCTCACAATAAGCTTATGAGGCAAGTATTGTTGTCCATGGCCACACGATCAAGGAGCTGGAATTCAAACCCAGGACTTTATAGTAATTCGGATGTTAGGTGCCTAACCACTTTGTTCTACTACGTCCATTTCAGAAAGATCTTTTAATGAATTTTTAAAAGCAAAATCAGTTTTGATACTTAAAAAATCTTCAAACATGTAGCAATTTAATTAGTGTATAGTAGCAAATATTTCCTTGTTGATTACTGGCTTTAAAATTACATAAAATATAAAAGTAAAACTTTTATATCAAGATGTATGTACTGACCTGTTGAAGGTGTGTGGCACATTCTACATCTATAAGAAAAATAAAGACAAAAGAAACCAAATTAAACTCTGGAAGAACCTAATCATGTTGAAAAATGATCTCTCATGTTTCAGTTCTCAGCCTATCAAAAATATTAGACTCTCTTCAGAACTGTGTATCAATATAATATCAAAGATTGAAACTCAGCATAGATTTTTTTTTTTCTTTTTTGGATAGGATTAGAGCATAGCCAAAAGCATGGAGAAACTACTATAATAATGAGAAATTTTGTTCTTTCTTACCTCATAATCAGAGTTTAGAAAATACTGGGAAAAAGAAGTGGTTTTATATCTAGGGAATGTCTGCTATTGTGTAGGAGGCAGATATGGCAGAAGCTGGACCAGCAGTTGAAAATTCTTAGGAACAAATTTCAACTTAATGCAAAAATAATAAGAGCTCATGCTGCCAAACAATGAATGGGACAGGCTTTTTTTTTTTAATTTAAATTCAATTAGCCAACATATAATACATTATTGGTTTCAGATGTAGTGTTTAGTGATTCATCAGTTGTGTATAATGGCCAGTGCTCATTATATTATGTGCCCTCCTTAATGCCCATCACCCAGTTACCCCATCCCCCTACCCACCTCCCATTCTACCACTCTCAGTTTATAGGACAGTTTTATAAAGAAATGGGGTCCCCATAAACCCATAAATAGAGATATCAAGTCAAAGCAGAGTCTGGATGTACACTGACCAAATATAAATATTTAAATGGATAAGAATTTGCCCTTAGCTGACCATTTAGGTCAACTCAGCCCCAAAGGTGGTATCATTTAGTGATTTATTGGTAGAGACAAAAATGCATTTCAAAAAGCTTCCCTTATTATCTATGTGCTCTGTATATCCCAGAATTCTGTGAACAGAAGATGACATGAGCTGTTGGTATCAGGACAGAGGTGGTGTTATGAAGGAGATACTTACTGAAGATGGCCATAAGTGCCAGAGCCAAGAGCAAGGCAGACTGTTGCTTTCATGCTGCTGAAGTGGCCAAGCGCAGTCAGATGGTGGCAAAACCAGTGACTTTCTGGTGTCTATTTGGCCCACTTGGGTCTTGCCTTATATATTGTCAAGAGTTCCTGACTCAATTGTGAAATAGCTATTTCCAGAAACAGAATCATGGGAAGAGGTCAGAAACATTTGCTAGTATGGGAATTCTTTTATTGTGAAATCAGATAGTTTGTTCATGACATTTTAATAGATAATAGAACCCAATAAATCTGTTATTTCCTTATTTTTTTACATACTTGAGAGTTTGAGTGCTTTCACATCTGTTATACCATTGAGTCTTCATAGTAAATCTATTGGATAGTTATTACCATTTTCTTTGTTTTACAGATGAGAAAAATGAAGTGACAGAACTTAAGTAATTTCACCGGTTTTACTACACATTCATCTTTTTACTACTTCCGGGAATACTCATCAGGTGTGGCAGCCTTCTAAGTTCAGACATATTTCCAGTTTCCCCTCTTTCCTCTGATACCAAATAGGAAATGTGACCAGATAAGACTCCAGACTGGGCACAGAGAAAAGGTATCAATATCCAAGTCTTTTGGGGTGCTGGGAAGAAAAAGGCAGAGGGAAAGAGAGAGAGAGAATCTCAAGCAGGCTCCACAGCAAGCACAGAGCCCATCACAGGGCTCAATTACATGACCCCAAGATCAGGATGCTTAACTGAGCCACCCAGGCACCCCGACACCCAACTCTTGATTCAGCAGAAAAATAATGATTGATGCTCTTTAGCAGGGGAATAATTTTCCCAAGTACCTAAATTTGAGGAAATGGAATAGTGAGTAGAGCTGGTGAGCAGTCACACCTCATTTACCTGCCAGATCTTTGGTGGAAGCTTCTTTATCAAGGGCCTGTGGGAGAAGGGTCTTCTCAAGGGCAATAATAAAGAGCTATATGACCAGCTTAGCCAGTAATGGATTTAGTGACTGAAATGGCTGGACTGTCCCTAGAGCTTTGGCCATGATTCTCTAGTCACAGCTTGATGATTCAAGAATGAGATGTTGACTTTGCCCTGGGCCATAGTTACATATGAGATCAGTGGCATTTTACACTAATACAATCATTTTTAACAGACAAGCTCACCAATCTACTGACCCCCTCAACTTGCTCCTTGACTAAAAATCCCCCATGTTTTATGCAGACTTGAGCCCAATCTCTCTCTCCAATTACAATAGAAGTATTCAAGACTGTACTTTGAATGACAGCTTCCTTACCATTTTAACAAGTGTCAAATATTTTAACAAGCTTACAAAATAAAGTTAATGGCACCATCATCATAAGCTTGTTATAAGTTTCAAATGAGATTGTATTTGTAAAGTTCTTATCCAGGGTCTGGCATATAGTAAGTTCTTAACAAATTTTGGTATTTGATGATAATGATCAGAATAGCAAAGACAATGACAGTGACAGTGGTCTTAAGAAAAGACTCAGAAAGCCCTTGAGAACTATCTTAAAATAAGGAAGTGTTGTATCTTTGTGGCTGTACTGGAAATGATAAATATTGGCATGTCATCATAAAAGGAACTTAGTGATGATCAGTAAAGTTTGGTAATGACTAGAAGTAGAGAGATCCTTTTAAGTGTCTCCTTGGAGGTCAAATGAATACTTCTCAAGGACCTGCAGAGGTGATTCCTTTATTGAAATTGAAAACGACCTCTATCTGCATTTTTAAACTTTTCTAACAGCAAAATACTTTGTTTAATGACAATAGCAATAACAGTAATAATATTTACTGAGCACTAATTATGTGTCAGGTAGTTTTGAAATTGTTCTATGAATATTAACTTATTTAAATTTTAAAACTATATTAGGCAAATACTATTACTACCAAGACTTTACAAATAAAGGAAATGAGGCACAGAGAAAATAAACGAGTTGTCCAAGATCACAAGAGTATGTAGTGGAATTGGAAAATGTTGTATAGAAGCACAGTACACTGAACAGATAACAGACGTTCTCCATTCCTTGAAGAAGGACTGTGGCATCTTGGCTTCCTTGTGCCCATCTTTCCCATAATGGCCCTTGAGTCACACTCATGGAGTCTCTAGGGGTCCACAGGGTGATTTGAAGATCACTATTCTAGGAGAGAAATTCCTAAATTCCACCCTCAAGTGGTGACTCCAGCACTTGAGGTGGATCCATAGGGGTTCAGTTCAGAGGCAAGCACTACTTGAGGAAGAACTTATCTGAATCAGAGCCTTGGCTTGGCTGGTTATAAGAGTGTGAATGCAGAAAAGAGAAGAGAAGAAAAAGAGGGTGATTAAGAAGGAGCAAGTTCACACAGACTTCCAGGGCCATGAAGGAGATTCTCTAGTTCAGGGAATAAAGAGAAGTCATCTGAATTGAAGTCCAAGAAGAATTAAATTTCTAGATTTTTAGATATAAGATTAGAGGAGAACCATTACAAAGGTGACTCTCTGAGAGTGTCAGAGAGCTGGGCTGGCTGAGGTTATAATTGCTAAGACCTCTTCTGCTTCTGGGGAAGACTGGCCAAAGTTTAGGAGCCACTGTGCATGCATGGATTAAGTGGTCATCTCTGGGGAAATGTTGCGGGATCTGGGAATCAGGAAAACTTTGACACAAAGTCCCTTGAGCTCTTCAGAAATGTCTTTCAACACAATGATTGTCCTTTCCTCCTAATAAGCAAGACCTTTGGGGTGCCTGGGTGGCTCAGTGGGTTAAAGCCTCTACCTTCGGCTCAGGTCATGATCCCAGGTCCTGGCTCTCTGCTCAGCAGGGAGCTTGCTTCCCTTCCTCTCTCTCTCTGCCTGTCTCTCTGCCCACTTGTGATCTCTGTCAAATAAATAAATAAAATTAAAACAAAACAAAACCACAAGACCTTTTAGGCAGCCCTGAGTTATACTTCTTCCTGAGAAGAAGACAAAGAAGAAGGGGAAGGAGAAGCAGAAGCAGCAGCTTAAAATGTCACTATGAATTGAAGGGTTTCTTTCTTTTTTTTTTTCCCCTCCTACTGAATTCTGAACTATTTTCAGTATGTATTGGTGGAGGGAGGGGAAGTAGGCAGAGCCTTATGGTTTATTTGAGAATTTACTTAAGAATTCAGCTTGTGTGGCATATCCTTCCCATATTCTCTTGCTACTTCCCAGTCTGAAGTCACTTCTGTGACACTGCTTTCTTGGAGGAACAGGTCCATCAACTTACCAGTAGTACCTGTTTTGCAGGTACTAGAACACATTTTTGAATTTTAACTTTTTATTTTGAAATAATTGTTGCAAGATTAGAACAAAGAAATTCTCCCATACTCTTCACCTCAAGACTCCATTCACATTTTGCCATTTAAGTCAATAATGCCTTTATCACAGAAACATCCAATCTAATCAGACTGTATAAAAAAACTCTAACAGAAATTAACTCAAAATGATCAAAGACTTAAAGGTAAAAGTTATAACTATAGTAGTCTTAGAAGAAAACATAGGCATAAGTCTTTGTGACTTTGGAATGGGCAGTGGTTTCTTAGATATGACACTAAGAATATAATAAGCAAAAGGGAAAATAAATTGGATTTTATCAAAATCCAAATTTTGCACTTAGTAGGACAGCCCACAGAATAGAAGATAATATTTGTAAATCATTGATCTGATGAAGGCCTAGTATTCAGAATATATGAAGCTAAACAAAATATATGCAGCTCAAAAATAACCAGACTAATTATCTACTTAAAATTGAGCAATGGAGTTGAATAAACATTCTTCCAAAAAAGATATACAAATGGCCAATAAAGACATCAAAATATGCTCTTCATCATTCGTTATCAAGGAAATGCAATTGAAAGCCAAAATGAGTACCATTTTACATTCATTAGGATCACTTAAAAAAAAACAAGATGTTGTCAAGGATGTGTAGAAATTGGAACCCTCATACATTGCTTATGGGAATGGAAAATGTCATAGCAGCTGCTTTGGAAACAGTTTGGTAGGTTCTCAAAAAGTTAAATGTAGAGTTACCCCATTGCCCAACAATTTTATTTCTAGGTATTTATCCAAGAGAATTGAAAAAAAAAAAAAAAAACAGAGAAAAATTAAAAAAAAAACAACACCTTTGTATATGAATATTCATGTCGGCTTTACTCTTAATGGACTAAAATTGCAAACAATCCAAGTATCCATCAATGGACAAATGACTGAACGTAGTAAAGCTGTAGAATGGAATATTATTATGCTACAGGAAGGGATAAAATACTGACACATGCCACAACATGGGTTAACCTTGAAAACCTTATGCTAAGTGAAGGAAGTCAGACACAAAAGACCTATAGTGTATGACTCTATTAATGTATGATGTCCAGAATAGTAAATTTGTAGGCAAAAATTAGATTCTTGGCCTCCAGGGGCTGGAAATATGCGGGAATGAGAGTGACTGCCAGTTGGCTTGGAGTTTCTTTTTGGAGTCACGAAAGGTATTAAAATCAAATAGTGGTGCTGGTTGCACAATTTTGTGAGCAGACTATAATTTTACATTTTAAAAACAAGAATTTTTGTAACTAATGCAATGCTGCTTGTTAATTACACTTCAATTTTTAAAATTAAAAAAACAAAAACATGAATTTTATGGTATGTGAACTATTTCTCAACAAACAGCAACAATGACAACAACAAAAGATCCATTCAGGATCATAAAATATTATGTTCTTTAGTCCCTTTCAAAGCAGAATATTTAAAAGGCCCGTTCTTGGTTTTTCAAAGTTGTAGGTGAGTTATTTTATAGAAGGTTTCTGAATTGGAGTTTGTCTCATGATTCCTAATAGTTATATTTGGGTTGTACATTTTTGGCAGGGAAATACAGAAGTTATTCTGTATTCTTCATACTGTATACTTTGCGATAATATCCATGATGTTGATTTGCCCTATCACTGACTATGCTAACTTTGATCACCTGTGCCCATTAGTGTCTAAAATGTTTCTCCACTCTACTGTTACTCTTTCTCCTTTCAAAATTAGTAAATATTTTGTGACAAGATCTCTTGAGATTATTTGAATATCTCATCTTTCATAACAGTTTTACTCATGGTATTAAGTGAGGCCATGTTCAAATGGGGCAAACTATATAAGTAAATTCATGTAATCTTATATGTTCAGATTGTACATTTGCCTTTTCACTTTCTAATATCAGTTTCTAAGGAACGGAAATATTCCCATATCCCAAACCAAGAAAAAAAAACTCCACAGCAATTACTGATCATGGGCCTTTACTTTAAAATACTAAACATATTTCCAAGAATGTAGTCTATATGTTCAGGCCAGGTAAATGTTGGAGAAGGAAGGGCATACAGATCTTAACCAACACTTTCATTTCCATAGAACTGTACAGTTTACAAAGCATGTTCACATGCACATCTGACTCTCACAATGCACAGGTTAAATTAGGGATTATTATTCTCTTGATTTTGTCAATAAGGAAAGAGATATTGCACACATAAATGACCAACCTACAGCCACACACCTGGTGATGTCCAAACTAGCATAAGCATACAAGTCTCCTGTTCCAAGTTTTGTTGTGTTCTCCTGAGCTGCTTGGTGGAATTTTATAATGAAGCCAATGATGACGAATATGCCAGAGACTTCAGTGATGCAAGTGCTGATCAGTATATAGCTAAGTGAGTAAAACTGAATAAAGTCATTTTTTTCTCCAAGTCCTAAACTTAGAGAGGTAAAAATTTAAAAATACACCTACTTTACATTTACATTTATGGTGGTTTAAGAGCTTCCCTGGGGCAAAGATATACTCTTCCTGGCAGAGAAAAAGAAAAGAAAGAAATACATACGACATAGTAAGATATATATATATATATATATATATATATATATATATATATAGTTTGTATGTTTTGTGTTTTCCATTGATATTAAAAGCTTACAATGAAAACCAAAAGTCTTTCATTGCCAATATCGCTTCAGTGGGAGCTCATTTTAATCATTTCTCTTCTAAGGTTGTTACCATCATAATTCTCAGTGGTATACTTAAGATTCTACCATTTATTGATTGGTTGGTTGATTGGCCACCATTTTTTAAAATATTTTCATTGTGTTATGTTAGTCAGCATACAGTACATCATTAGTTTTGATGTAATGTTCATTGTTTACATATAACACCCAGTGCTCCATGCAATACGTGCCCTCCTTAATACCCACGACCAGGCTCACCCATTCCCGCACCCCACCTCACTCCCACTCTAAAACCCTCAGTTTGTTTCTTGGAGTCCACAGTCTGTCATGGTTCATCTCCCCCTCCAATTTACCCCCTTCAATTTTCATTTCCTTCTCCTAATGTCCTCCATGTTATTCCTTATGTTCCATAAGTAAGTGATACCATATGAGAATAGACTACCATTTTGGGGAAAGTCGTTAATTTATATTATCTTCCCACTTTTAGTTCTTCCAAAATTTTGATGAGTATATCATGATTTTTCAAAAATTCTGTGTACTACCTTTATAACTTTAAATAATATATCTTAGTCACTTTCTATTATTCTCATCCTTAGGCAGCATCTTATAACCCTACAAGAAACTTACCTGCCTCCATACACTTCCCTCAGTCAACTTTTCTCTCTAAACATTTTACACCTCTATGTTTACTTTTACATTTCAGATGTTAAAAATATGCACATTCTGTTCTTTATGCCATAATTCATTCTTCTACAGTTCAACCACAGGTTGATTCCAAAATTTAAAGAATAATAACTACTTTTAAACATCATTTATAAATATTAAAAGGGTTCTGGGACTATATCAATTGGAGACCAAATCTAGACCAATTTTAGAAAGATCAGAAATCTAGGCAATGAGTTGTGGTAAGTGTTGGAAGAAAAGGGGAAGTGTCATCAACAGCTTGTACCTACCTGCCTTGGATACAATATGGACCAAGACCTGAGGCTGTTCAGGTCTGCAGTGAAACCAGATGTCTCCTCATTGTCTTTATGCAGTGTGTTGTGTAGAACCAATGCTCGCTAGACTCAGAGCCAGCAGAATTTACAGTTCTGCAATTCTGCCCATCATTTCCCTTTGGGAACTTTTTATCTCACCTGAGAAGCTAGGCTGATTAAATGAGGCAATAAATATGAAAGACTTTTGTGAACTATAAGTGTTTTATAGATGTTATATACTGGGTCATTTCATAGTAGAAGGAGTTTGATTCCTGAGAGTATTGAGATATGATGGATGAAATTCTGGAAATACTTCTTTGGGCCCTGGATTAGGAATAGCAGATATGGGTTCTTGTCCTCATCTTCCATGTGAGCAATGAGGATACCTAGCTATCCAATGTAGATACCTCAGAGTTTCTGTCCATAAAATGAGGCTGCTAACTGGCCCTTTTTCATCCATGATGACTGGGAATTCTTATATAGGTGTGTACTTTGCCCACATTTTGCACCATGGTTCCGTTGATCTTCATGCACAGTCAGCAGGGATTTTTGTAGGTTTTTCCATCTGTACCATACATGGGGGTGAGGATGAGCTCACAGTGTAGGGGTATGCCCATGCCATGGTCTTTATCATAATCCAGCTATGAGGAGAAAGAGGGATTTTGTGTACAAAGAAATGAGCTTCTGGGGATTCAGTTCTGCTGAGGATATGTGAGTGAGGTCAGAGGAAGAATGAGAAGGACTGAGGTAGCCAAAAGTTTGAAGGCAGCAGAGGAAAAAGGGGTGAGGCAAGTGGAGCAATATGGAAATCAGGTTCCTAAGAAGGTAGAAACAACTGAAAATATATAAGAAAGATTAATGAAGAGCACTGGGAAAATGCGGGTGTTTGTTTAAGACAGGGCAAACAGTGTCAAGTGGAGGGATAGATCAAGACCAGGAAAAATAAAGACAAGAGAAGCTGAAGATCTAAGAAGGTGGGAGGAATTGGCATGATGAGAAGAACACAGCAAACTGAGAAGCTTGTGGTGTTGTGAGCAACTCAGGCGAGGGGAGGCTCCACACACATGAGCAGGTATGAGACACTCAGGAGAGGATCACACCAGTAGGGGAGAGAGCTTGCAACCGGGAAGTGAGAGCTACTGAAGGTGGTAAGCAACTCAAGAGGGCTAAGCCAGCAAGATCATTTGACCACCTATTCCAAGCCCTTCACCGTCCATATCACCGTACAAATCCAAGCCCTTCACCGTCCAGATCACAACTTCCCCCATATCTGCTACTTTTACTTAAGCAGCTCTGTTTGTCTAAGATACTTCCCTATCCTTGCTCTTCTTCACAGTTTCCATAGTTGACCGTGTTCTGGCTTGACCTTGACTTTGAACTTGACTTTGAATTTGACTCTGATTCAGACCCATACTTTATCCCAATCATCCATACCATGTTAGGTGTGTCATGATCATGGGGACAGAGTCTGTTCTTACATGATTATATAACACTTTAGCAGCAGAATATAAATGCAGCCATGATCCAACTATTTATAAGTGTTTTTATACCACTTTTATGAAGTTACTCTAGCTATGGATTCCCTCTCTCCTCTTCTTCTTCTCCTTTTTTTTTTTTAAGATTTTATTTATTTACCTGATATAGAGAGTGGAGAGATCACAAGTTGGGGGAGAAGGAGAAGCAGGCTCCCCGCTGAGCAGAAAGTCCAATGTAGGGCTTGATCCTACATTGACCCTGGGATCATGACCTAAGCCAAAGGCAGACACTTAACTGACTGAGCCACCCAGGCACACCTCCCTCTGTCTTCTTGAATCTATGAGGAGATAAGATTTCCACAGACCTCTTTGTATCTTTAGGGCAGCCTGTTGGTGGACAGGACTATCCTTTTTCAATCTCTGGGCCACGAATAGTTCTGGAACAAGTGAGGGAAGAAGTGAACATGGGGAGGAGAAAGTAAGGACCATGAAAATACACCAAGGCCTAATCTGGATCACTAGTTTCTTGTGAGCTATATGTCTATCATTAAAGACTTCCTCAATGTGTTGTGGTCACATAAGCATCCTCTGTAGAAGGAACTCCAGCTTCATCACTAAGAATGAATTATAGACCTCTGTATTTAAAACAAATGTACAATTTGCCAATAATTTAAATTTTGTCTTGGTACATAGTGGTATCTGCATTTTACAGTTATGGAAGGGAAGTGTTAGGTCAACCCTGCAGTAGTCAGTGCCAGAGATGTTCTATTAAGGCTACAGCAGGAGGTTAGCAAGATGAGAGACAAGAAAAAAGAAATTATGGAATGCTCATGAAAAGAAATGGGCAGGAAAATCTTCCCTCCAGGGTTGACTTCTTTTTTTTTTTTAAAGATTTTATTTATTTTTTATTTATTTGACAAAGATCACATGTAGGCAGAGAGGCAGGCAGAGGGAGGGGGCAGGGAAGCAGGCTCCCTGCTGAGTAGAGAGCCTAATGCAGGCTTGATTCCAGGACCCTGGAATGATGACCTGAGCCAAAGGCAGAGGCTTTAACCCACTGAGCCACCCAGGCACCCCCAGGGTTGACTTCTTATAATGAAGGAAGTGCCCCTCCAAGGAGCTTTGGAAAAGAGACTAATATAAAGGACCAGTATGGTCCATAGACTAGTTCCCAGTGGCAGGTACTGATTAAGGAAAGTAAAGACTCCAGGACAGTGTAAGGTGTTCACTGATGTGTATGTATGTGTGTGTGTGTATGTGTCTCTTGGAAGTCACTTGGTATTCTTCATACAAAATTTTCTCCTAAAGAAGATTTATATGTTTCTCGGTTCTATTTTTCAACTGAGATATTATATCCTGATCTAAATAACAAATACAAGCAGAAGTCAAGATAAACTCGCTGGGGAGATTCTTTTATTGAGGTACAAAAAGAAGCCTGGAAGTCAGTAAGGCATGAGTTTGAGGAAGACCATGACTTTCTTCGCTCCAAAAAGAGAGCACTGCCCAAAGCACTGGCCAAGATGAGACAGTCAGAGCCAAGGATGATGATGATGGTGAAGATATCATCGCTCTGTACCCATGTCTGTGGAGAAGTTAACAACTTCCTTCATGAAGAAACTGAACTTTTCCATTACTTTTCCTATGAGAAAACACATAACAAGATTCATTAAACAAGAGGAAATATTATATAATGTCAGAGCCAAAAAAGAACTACAGAAATTATGAGGCAGAGCTTAATGTTATAGATGAAGAAACTAAATCCCTGAAAAGGAAGGTCCTTGCCACAGACACTTTCTGACAGAGACAGAAGCTGAGTCTCCCTAGTCCAGTGATTCTTCTACCCTACCTACTGTCTCCAGGGATCCCAGAACCTGGGCCCATTAACCAATGCCTTATAGTAACAAAGGAGGAGCAGTCCGCCGCCTGCCCCTCAGCCTTTCCTGGCCAGCAAGGCCTGTGATGAAGCTGGGTCCTGCATTCGTGAGAACGTCTACCACAGGTCCCCTTCAGTGTCCCTGAACACAAAAACCAGCTTCTAGGCCAAGGCCCAATGTGTGCGCATGTTAGAGCATCTTCCCTTTCGTGAATTTTCCCTGTTCCTGAATAGAAATAAAGAGGCAGACATATCCTTCTGAGCTCAGGGCCTAAGCTGATATTCTAACATGTTTAGATAATCACAAAGATGAAAAATACAAGACCAAAGATGGGTAGCCAAAATCCAGTGGTCTAAAAGAAACTTAACAATGAACAAAATGGACTTAGTGTAAGGTAAGAAATGCTAAGGTGCTTGTTCTGCATTAAAGAAGTGACAACTACCTAGTTACGTTGCCTTCAAAAATACTGCACAGACCAAACAAAAATACTTTAGCAAAACATGCCCATGTAACCCAGGTATAAGCACTGAGAGCTTGCATCCCCCGTTTTAGATAAGAAAAAAAAAAAAAAAATTCAGGGTAGGCTTCTCTTCTTCCTCCCTGAAGCTAGAGTTGTTTAGAGCCCCTAGGAATGTGAGAAGGATAAAGGCTCTCTAGCCACAGTTTGTCTAAGAATCAAGCAGTATGGCCACAAGTATCTTAGAAATCATGTAGGATAGTGGCTTTCAGTGATTATTTAGTATGGAGTTCAAGATCTTTCTTTCTAACAAGATACTGTGGAGAACTCCACTACCTAAAATAGCCAAAAGCTGAATTTGGGATTGGAGACCACCCCCAAATGATTCCCTTAGTCCTCTTGCCTCTCTAGAACCTCTGAGCTCCTTGTCTTACTGGACTCCCTCAATTGAGACAGGAATTGGCAGGTGGGTGATGGATGGAACTAGTTCAAGCTGGAAGAGCAGGTAGCCCAAACCTCACCTGACTGTGAGACAGACAGCTTTCTTTCCCTCCCAGCTGTTTCTGGAATAAGCACAGCTTATGGAGAGTGAAACAGGCTCATAGAGGAGAGGTTTTCAGTGAAGGACACTGGCCACAACTTATTTTTCTTCCCATGAGGTACTCACAAGTTCTCAATGCATAGGTGGCATTCATTCCCATAGGTGATGTAGTCAGAACCACAAACAGGCAGGTATGTGATGGGGCAGGGGATGGCCACCACTGGGTACTTCTTGTAAATGCTGCAGTCCACCTGCTGTGGGCACAAGGGAATGTCTTAGTCTATGCTGGCCTCTGTTGGGGCAGGAAGCAAAATACCATCCTAGGAGTCCCAGATGAGATATTCTGATGCCGCTCTGGCTACTTCTACTAATAATATCATGACCATGACGAATACTAGTACTGCTGTCCCCACCTCTGTCACTACTATCATACTCTGTTAATAATTCCTGAGCACTTCCATGCTAGGTTTAAGCTTAAATCATACATGAATTTTCTTTGTTTAATCTTCATAACAACTGAATAGGGCAGGTTCTACTATTACACCTATTTATAGAGGGGGGAAATTAAGGCTTAAAAACAGAGAAGTTGCATAATGTAAAAGCTAGTTGGTGGTGGGGCTGGGATTTAAATTCAGAGTCCATGCAATTAACCATGATAACTCTGTCCTGCCTCTCACTTGTTGTCCTTTTCATGAAGACTTTACCAACCTCTCAGCTGGAAGTCATCTCTGTCTCCTTTAACTTGAGTTTGTTTTTGTTTTTGTTTTTTTGGTCTACAGTTACTTATATGTATGTCTTATTTCTTCAACTGCCTTCTGGAAAATAGAGGAGATTTTTAAATCTGTGTCCACCTCCTCCTTTGCCCCCTCCCCAAACACCCTGAATTAATTCTACATATATATTTCAAAAAGATTTGTTGACTAAATGACAGTAAATAGGAATTGAAATTAAAATCTAAATCAATATACTCACTGTTGTTAAAGGCAGACTAGCCGCTTCTGAAAGAGAGTTACAGATGGAAAGGTGAAAAATGAAGCAGTGTCTTGAAGTCTCATTAATTAATGTTAATTTGGGCTGATGGATTGAGACTTTGTATTTGCATCAGCACACATTCTGTTCTTATATAAAACTCTAGCTGTTTGCAGAAGAAGCTAAATGGTCAATAAGGTAAGCCCTTTATTCGGGCAGGAGAATTTAACCTGTTTCTTCCCTTTATTGACTATGGGGCATTTTCTGGAGCTTATGTCTTTGATAATGATTCAAAGTCAGATAACAATAGACAGCATTGCAGGCACCCCTCCTAAGAGCCTGAAGTGCCACCATCTTTGAAATTCTCCCCCTCTGAATTGATAAAAAGAAATAGGATGGAATGTCCTTAAGGTATAAGAATCTTAATTTATTTAAATAATTTTCACCATATAAAAGTCTAATTGTTGACTCCTGGGCTTTGGAGAATTGTGTTTTATTTCGATTCTCCTGGATTAATTTGGGGAGACATCCAAGTTTTTCCATATCATTGCACTGAGGAATAGTATCTAATAACACAACCACTTCCAGTGACCTTATGGAATGGTAGACTTATGGAGAAATTAGTTCTTTTTTATCTATGGCTCCATGGATGAGAATAAAAATCCTTGAAAGGGAAAACACTGGACCCAACACTCTCCAGCACCTGTTGGTATGTATAAGTGTCCCCCTTCTTAGGTCAGGGCTTATTGTATTATAAGCCAGTACCCTTTAAGTCCATATGACCAGACATTTCCCTCTAATGCTGAGAAGGGGTTATTTGGGAAGACAAGCTTAATGGCTACACAGGGCACTCTCTGCCCTTAACTCACCTGGGTTACTGAAGAAATGAGTCATTGTGCAGAGCAGAAGGAGCCCCCCGATGGTCTTCATGGTAGAGATGGCTGTGATGCAGAGGCTGTCAGGGCTGTCACACCAGCTACATCAGCCAGACCCTAGGAAAGGGGTCAGGTTTATATGCCAGTGCTTGGTTTCTCCACCTTTCCTGTGAGGTCATCCAGAGTCAGTATTGGCTCTGAGAGGCTCTCAAAACACACTGTCACACCCTGGGTGGTGTTGCGGTTCTTGTCACTTAATTGCTACTTATTATTTGACCGAGAAATTGATTATTTGAGGTGAGAAGTATTTTCCTGCCTGAACCAGAGGTGGGGACTGTTATTTAGAATTCTCAACTTCAAGCAGTAGAAGAAATGAACTATAGGCCACTTGGCCTATTTATGAAATAAGTAAAGACGTCAAACTTTTTTTTTTTCACCAAATAAAGAATATTAGACTCAGATTAGGCAGATCATACTTAAGTTTATATTCTGCCTCCTGGGGGAAATACTGTTTATTTTTGAAGCAATGAACGCAGGAAGCAAACTGGGACCTGGTGGGAGGAATAGTGACCTTAGCATTTATGAGACTTGGAGAAGGGCATTGACATTTTCTAGCTGTGTGAACTTGGGTAAGTCATTTATGTTCCATGAGCCTGTATCAGTCAGAGAGACCTAGTTATGCTGTGCTAATATATAACCTCAAGATTACTGTGACTTAATATGTTTGTTTTTTACTCAAAAACAAAGTTTTGGGTTGTCAGCAGATGGTGCCTTCAATGCATCCCAAGTGGGCCGAGTCATTTTGGAATATTGTTCATTGTCAAGGCGAAGTAAAGATGTGTTCTGGAGAATTTCCATTTTTAGCAATTATACATTCCCCTCAGAAGTGACACTACTGTCATTTTCCCTCACCATGAAGTGACCCGGCTCAACCATAGAGGTTACAGTGTGATCTTATCTTGTCTCTTGAAGACCAGAAGGGAGAGAACTGGAAAATAGTTGCCGAACTGTACAGTGACCACCTCAGAGCCTTAAATTCATGCCCTGTCAAGTGGGACCTACTTCTAACCACAATAGAATTTACAGAACTGGAGTCACCTACATAAAAATTTGTTTTAAAATGCAGTGTGTCATTGTAATTTTTTCCCAAAATTTTTAAAGCTTTATTTGTTTGTTTGTTTGTTTGACAGAAAGAGATCACAAGCAGGCAGAGAGGCAGGTGGAAGGGGAGTGGGAGGGGGAAGCAGGTTCCCTGCTGAGCAGAGATCCTGATGCAGGGCTTGATCCCAGGACCCTGAGACCATGACCTTAGCCTAAGGCAGAGGCTTAACCCACTGAGCCACCCAGGTGCCCCATGATTGTAATTATTATTAATGATCTGTCAAAGGTCTCTGCTATGGTTTGCTGACATTAGATTGTAAACTATGTCCAAACACAATTGTCCAATTAGCTATTTTTTGTTTGTTGGGCATGAGGCCATATGTACAAAAACCTGGAGGAAGACAATGGACTCTGTTCTACCAGTCTTTTGCTTGGTGGCTTTATTTTAGTACATTCTGAAACATAGCATCTGCAAGGATAACAAGATAATAAGTGCCATTGCATGGCTTCCCAAAATTTTGACTTCTACATCTGTTTGGGAAGGAATATAATGTAGTAGTTAATGCAGGCATTGTGTCCAGAAGGTCTTATTTGGAACTCTTGCTTTTAATAATTGTTGACTCTATGACTTTAAGTATACAAGTTACTTAAAGTATACAGGTTACTTAGGTATACAGGTTACTTAGGTTAAGTATACAGGTTACTCTGGATGTTTAGATTTCCTCATCTGTAACATAGAAATAATATTTACTGCCCCAAATAGCTTTGAATAGTGAATGCCATTACATATATATATATGTACATATATATATATACACTCTTGTGTGTGCATGTGTGTGTGTATCAGAGTGCCAAGATTATAATTAGAGCTTCATACATGGTAGGTAGAATATGGAATGTGATCTTCAGGACAACTCATTGAGGAAGGAATTTTTATTACTCTAATTTTACCAGTGAGTAAGCTGAGACTCAGAGGATTCAAGTAATCTTCACAAGGTCATGATACTAATTAATAGGGGAGACGATGCTGAGTTCAGTAATGGAAAAGAAGAGAAGTAAATGCCATAATAAAGAGTTCAATATAAGTTTTATTGTTTGCTATGATAGTTTGAAGACAATGAATATTGAGAAAAAGCCATTATGTTTCAAGAAGAGGTGTCTTTGTTGCAGTTTGAAAATGTATTTAGCAAAGAGGAATGGGAATGTGTTCAAAGGGAAATTAGAATGAAGTAGAGAATAGCATAATAATTTTTTCAGATATTTGATAGTCAAAGAGAGGAGGGAGTGAAAGAAGCGAAGGCTCTAGGAAGGTCTAGAATAGATTGAACCTGTCTTACAGCCAAAGGGAAGAAGAATGAATTTAAGATACATGGTGAAGGGTGGCTAATTACAGCATTATAGAAAATTGTAACTGGGAGAAAACTATAATTTGTCCTGCAGATCACATTATCATATATAGAGAGATAGATATGGTATGCTATATCTATATATCTATATCTATATGTATATCTGTATATCTATCTCTCTATATATAATCTCATTCAATACTCAAAGCCATTCTGGGATGTAAATATTATTTCTGTGTTACAGACAAGAAAATTAAAACATCAAAAGCATAACCTGTATCTTTAAAGTTGCAAATCAACATTGGCTCTGGCTATTAAGTTCTGGGGTTGCCTTTTGCAAGAGAAAAATTGGTTGGTCTGGAAGCTGGAGAAGGCTGGAGAGGCTTGGTACAGACATCAAAGAAAGAATGTCAGATAGTCAACAATGGATATGAAAATTAATGGCCACTAGACAAAATTAGCCCTAGATTTCTGTAGGTTCAGTCAGTACCATGCTGAGTATTTCTCCCAAAATATATTATGACACCGACTAAGAAATGAAAAAAAAAAGTGACTTTCTGGATAGGGCGTATGTACATCAGAGACTGGAGGGGAGCCATAGAGATGGCCATAGGCTCAGAAGAAAGTCAAGTGTTTAAGAAGGTTCTGATAGACTATGCAAGGTGTGGGTAGTTAAGGGTTTAGAGGTCAAAGTTCAGAATACATGTGGACTTAGTAGTAGTAGTAGGTTTGGAGAGTATGAACAATTGTTTATGGAGGCTTTGGCTAGTAAGCAAAATATCAGATTAATTTCTCAGGGGTGGGGCTGAGATATTAATCCTCAGGGTGTATCCAAATATAAAGCAGATAAAAGATTGGTGGAAATAAAGTTCTTTGGATTTTAAAAGGTGAGGAAAAGTGAGATCAAATGATGAGGCATGGATGGTTTGCTTAGGTTTGGGCAGCTGTTTACATAGAAATTTTTAAGTTGCATAATGAGCCATGAATTATAGAGGGAGGATCCTTTGGAGGCGAAAGGTGAAGCTTGAGAAGACAAAAAGTCATCTGTTTAGGCTGGAGGCCATGTCTTTTTTTTTTTTTTTTTTTAAATTTTATTTATTTATTTGACAGAGCGAAATCACAAGTAGGCAGACAGGCAAGCAGAGAGAGAGAGGGAAGCAGGCTTCCTGCTGAGCAGAGAGCCCGGTACGGGACTCAATCACAGGACCCTGAGATCATGACCCGAGTCGAAGGCAGAGGCTTAACACACTGAGCCACCCAGGCGCCCTGGAGGCCATGTCTTTATTTCTCCTAGCCTTCCTGCGAGGAAGGAGAACTTGAGACCTTGTAAGATGATGACCATGGCTCCATGCTAGGGAAGGCAGGGTAGAACTAATGTGGAAAAACATAAAAATGAGATGAGAAAAAAATTTGAGAGTATTAAGGTGGATTCTTCCCCCAATGGATTTAAGGTGCCACACGGAAGAGAAAGATGAGCCATCAGAAGGTTGGAGATGAGTAGTAGAATTAAATTTGTGCAGGACCAGATTAAAGATGTTCTGGGTCAGTTAGCTGGAGGGAAAGAAGGAAGCCAGCACCACGGCTGGGCAGTAATCCAGGTATAGTTTAATGGCTGTAAGAAGGGAAAGGTACAATAAGAAATTTAACCATATATTATGCACTTACTACGTGCTGCACTGTGCTACATTTGGCATGTGCGTTATCTCATTTAAGATTTAAAATAATCCTATGAGACTGGTGTAGTTATTTGTCCTGTTATTTAGCTGAGGCAATAGGGACTTAGAGAAATGGCGAGTTTAAGGTTAAAAGCCAGTACATTTTAATTGCTCTTGTGTATTGCCTTTAAATCTAAATCTAAGAGATAGATTTGGAGACACATTGGAAATTAGAATAATAGGAGTGAAACTGGTCAAATCAAGGAAGTCAAGAAGGACAGCTAATGTTTTAAATGAACAGGCAGAAGGAACTGGGCGCTGGATCAGAGTATGTCACCTTTTCATGGGTGAGGATCATCTGGAAAGAAGCAGGGTCCCAGTGGGGAGAGAGGGTGATCTAGAGTTAGAGGACAAGTGTTCCTTCTGCATCACTCCACTCTCATCTGTCTAAGGTGCAATGCTGTGACAGTCCCTTCTCTACACCGTGCTTCCTGTTTCTCCCACATCTCCTGAGATGGTTTGAGATTGGTGCTTCAGGTTTTCAAGTTAAAAACCCTTCCTTGAAACACTAATATGTACAACGGATAAATAATTCTGTGGATTGGAGGTGGTAGAGAAGAAGCTGCAGCTCTACTATTTACCTCCTAATTGCTGTATCAGCCCATTCCAAACCCCCTAAGTTCGTTCCTTCCTGGCCTCTATCACATACTCCATCCAACACCCTCAAGGCCTTCTTGTGATAATTTTAAAATCAATGGCCTAGACTTGGGTGGGCTAGCTCTTGCCTTTTGTTTGTCTTCCCTATGTGGCTCCTTCACATTCTAGCTCTTTTTCTTCCTCCTTTCCTTTTCCTTCACCTCTTCCTCCTACTTCTCCTTCTTCTCTACCTCCCCCTCCTCTGCCTTCACCTCTTCCTCTCCACCCCTGCCCCTCCTCCTCTTTCACCCCTCCCCCTTCTTTCTCCCTGCCCCTCCCCCCTTCCCTACTCCTCCCTCTTTCCCTCTCCCCCTCTCCCCCTTCTTCTTTGTACTCCTCACTGTTCGTGCCCTTTTGTGTGCTGGGACACTATAACCTAGAGATATGGATATTTGCATTTTGATCTTGTGTCTGGCAAGACCCTGTTCCTTGATTTTCGCAGCAACAAGGAGTTAGCACATCCAGGGATCCTATGCTTTGATTCTCTTTAATTTTTTTTGGAATTGCTGAGGCCGAACAGTTTCAATTATGGGACAAGGTGATGTAAATGAAAGGTAACAACTCTCTTTCCTGTTGGTTCTTTTTGCTCCTGTGTGACCTCACACTATCTGGATTTAGTTTTACACATACACACACAGCTTCCAGCTCCTACTGGTAAGATCACGTCTATCAGTCTATCATGCTCAGTACTGAAGGGAACACTGTTTCTTTTGGGAGAACCCACAATGCACTTTATTTTATTAGCTTCATTAAACGTCTGTAATACTTTAACTCCATTTTCTCCAAAGTTAATTTGCCATAGTTTACTTTACAACATCTACAGAGATGCTAGTGTTTTCTTTAACCCTGAGAACTAAGGATTTACTCTTATTTCCTCGAGGGTTATGATGTACAATATAAAGATTTGTTACTAAGGAAGATGACTGAATTTTTGGTCTGTTTGGCCTGCTTAGCAGTTCTTCATCATATGGAACAGAACTCCATCTCGGTAGGGCTTCTAGTGTCTAGTGTCCTCAGTGGAGACTGAGGGAATGAGTCTGCTCTCTCTTTCCAAGTCTATCCCTTCAGATATGCAAAGGCAGCTCTGGAGGTTCTAGTCAAAGTCCTTTTTCTACAGATGATACAGATCAGCTTCTTTAAAAGTTCTTTTACAGTGTAGAATCCCTTAGGTTCTCTAGACCCATTACTTAATAACAGTGAAGCACAAGCCGTGATCACCCTCACCATTTCCCTTTGCTATTCTGGTCAGTGTCATCCTCACTGGAGATAACAGAGAGAAATAAGGAAGATTAAAAATCCTACTTCTTAGAACTTCCTTTCTTGTAGGGTAAAAAAAGGAAAATAATAAAAAACAGTAAGATGATTCCATATTTCTACAAGTATTTAAAAGAAATTGTATCATGGCATTGGAACAGTAAAATGTGGAAATAAGGAACATATTGCATTGGGTGATTCGAGAAGCCTTCTCAGAGCCTGAATGATGAGGACAGACCCCTGCATGATGACAAGGAGCCATTTTGGAAGAGCCAGGGAATCAGTGGTGCAGAGAGAAGAGTTAGTATGATGGCCATAGACACATCAAGCCTATGGAGGGATTCCATTTTCTCCAATTCCAGGATTATATAAAGTGGCTGGTTTTTCTTTAAAAGAGTCAACTTATAAGTCAGTGAGGCTCCAGCCCGTGTCCTCTGTGATTAGGCTACATGTTTTCCACTGAATTCTATGTGAAATTGAATTACAAAATTCTTTCATCTATTTTTTCTTTAGATTTTTTTTCCTCCATGTGTCTCTCTTCTTATTATTTCTTATCATAATCTTTCCTCCTGGTGACTTGAATTAGTTTCTGTGTCTGGGAGCTTATGGTCTCACACATCCATTTAATGTCTGCTTACCGAACTCCCATTATATCCCTCACTTATTATTATATGACTTTGTTTTATTCATTTTCATCACAGCATTCATTGTTACCTGTTATGGCTGTTGCTTTATTTGCACATCATTCATCTCTGGCTCCTGCGATGCAGGTTCCATGAGAACAGGATCTTGCCTGCCTTGTTTGCTTGCTTCACTAGCCCCTAGTATACAGTACATTGCAGAGTAAGAACTACTCCACAAATCATTACCAAATGAATGAATGAATAATTTTAAGATTCCACGTCATGAGTCACAAGGTAGAGTAACAACAGAATTCATCCAGCATTGGGAAGAAATCATCCAGCTTGCATCACTGAATTTAAAAAGAAAGAAAGCATACCTCACTGGAACTGACACAAATTTCTTCATTTTAAGATTGAACTTTAGATTAACTTCATTAAGAAGAGGAACTTGTGAAATATTTAACATATTCTCCTCCGCTTTGTTTCCCAGATGACACAGAATCTCCTTTAAGTTGAAATCACTGTTGTCTGAGTGAACATGGGCTCTTTTGCAGGGCCCCCTTCAGTGGCAGAGCCCAGAGGGCAAATGTACCCACTGGAGCTGAAAGAGAGTCTCTGCCCTGTTCCTCAGCTGCTACCATCAATGCCAGGAAGCCACCAATCCTAGTGGTACTCATAAATAGATAAAAAGATTTATCAGTTAAGCCAAAGTTTCTATGAATTAAGGTTATACCTACATATTTTACGATGGGTGCTATCTAAATGTAACATGTCCAGATCAGATGGCCAGGCTAGAAAGAAATACATAACTATGTCCCCATCTTCTCTTACCAAACTTCTCTCTCTCTGACAGTCCTGCCTGGAAGGCAATTAATTTCCATTCCTTGACTTTTAACTTGGTGGAGTTACTGTTCGACTGTTCCATTTCTTTGGTCTGCCTTTTATTATCTTTGAAAATAGAGATGGAAAGATGAAATAATAAAATAATGTTAAATTACACAAGATGATCAAAATTAGCAAGAGAAGATCTGTATTTTAGGAGACTCTTTGAGAAAACAGAAAGACCTGAAACGAATTTTCCCAGCTCCAAAGATATCCAACCTTATAGACCCTACTGACCAGGGGTGCCAGGGGAAGGAGAGAGGAGGATGTAAGAGGACAAAAGCCCTGTTGCTAGCAAAACTGAGCTGTGTAATAGCTGGAAAGGGGAGGGGGAAAGCAGAACTGTGGGGACCATCCCCGTCAAAGAACTGGTCAGATTACGATAAAAGAGTGAGGCTGACATCTAGTGGCAGCAGTAGGTAATGGTACGGAGGCCATGAAGTGAAATTTCCCCAGCCTCAAAAGTAGAATAATGGCTTCATCTCCCTGTATTAGTCAAGATCTTTCCGTTATAAGTGAGAGCTTATAAGACGGATTAAGCAAAAATGAAAAATGAATTTATTGACCAATGTTTTAGGAACAGTGGAATGATTAAGGATTAAAAATGCTAAAACTAAGGGGTCAAATGATATTTACTCTTCCTCTGAAAAACATACTTTCCCCCCAGAAGTTCTTGGGACTTCTCCCTCCTTCTATTAGCATATGAACATTTTTTTCCTCTAGTGAAGGTGAGCTTCATTTACAAGTATGAGGTAGAAAGTCTTAAACAGCCGTGTTTGTATGTGTGCTTGAGATGTTTTCTTATGCTCATCTTTAGGTGAGATTAGTGGGGCCGGGTCAGATCTCACAGGTGAGCCTGCACTTTGGGGTTAAGTTTAATTCGGGAAGTGACAGATCTAAGACGCAAGGAAAATGAAAGCTTATTTTAAACAATCATTTACACAGGGTAAATGCCACCTCTTTCATTATTATCTTTATTTGTAATAAATATATCAGTTGGTTCTTCATTTGTTTGATTCCTTGATTTTTAGCTTTGTTCCAAATTTGGGTGTAGCATAGATGTCATTTATCATATGCCCTTAAATTCCAAAAGAAATAGTTTTTGGAATTAAGTAGTGAAATGAATAAGCAAGTGTAGTACTCCGTCACTCATCAGTCACATTTTCCATATTTATAAAATTTAATATGAGGACCAAGTTCCCTAAAGAGAAGAGATTTTTAAAAATGAGATTAGTATCATAAGGAAAGTAGGTATTGTTTCACATTCTCTCATCTTCCAAATGTAGTCCTGAGCAAGGGAGCTGCTTTGCAATTCCCTTTTTACCCTTCTCTTCCTGCCCACCACCCCACATTCCTTCTCTATATCTTAATTATTCGAAATGATGTTCTGTGAAGTTTTTCAACAGAGAATCTTTCATCTTCTAACTCATTCCCATTTTGATACCTTTGGAATCAACATAACAATGCCAGATTTTTTTTTTTTTTTACCAAGATGTAAAAGATGACCACAACAAGAATGCTATGCCTAATAATTCACATAATTCACACTCTGTCCAAATTTTCACCAGGTTTACACTGCTCATAGACCACAGTCTATTCTCCTTACTCTGGTATATATTTTCTCAGAGGGCTAGCTTCTGCCTAACCTTCCCCCTTGAGGTATTACTGTTCTCTAATATACAACATTCATCTCAACACAATTTTTCGCTTAAATTTCCCTAAAGACCCCGCCCCATTTTCTTGGTTCCAGATGTTTTCCAAAGCAGAGAGCCCTGTATAAATTTCCCATTCTATTTTCTCTTGCATTTTTAAAAGAATCCTTGAAACTTAGCTTCTTCCAAGAGACTCCCCACCCTGACCCCCATCTCAGGCTGGCCGTTGATGTATATCTGATCAACTCACTTGGGTAAGGGATTGCAAACATGTTACCTTGTAGGAGCCAAGCTGGTAATATAAATAAGTGGAGGGGGTCACCTTCACCACAAAAGAGAGGTGGGACTGTCTGAAATGCCTGAACTCCATTTAGATGGGCAGCGGCTACTAGACAGCTGTTGCTACTTTTTTTTTTTTTTTCCCATGTGAAATCCTAACTTCCTATTAACACAACTTTAATTTTTCAAAATAAGTTGGAGATCTATATTTTGGATAAAATCTGATTTTTGAAATGCTGTCAACCATTTCAAGACTTACTAAAATATTGTTTGGTTGAACAAAACCAGGGTTGTTTTCTATTATCATACTTTTTTTAGGCCTGTATTCTTTTTGCCAAATGAGATCAAAAACTTCTGAAGCACCTGGAATATTTTTCATTCTATTTTCTTGGTAGTTATTTATGAGAGTCCTACACTGAGTAGGCTTGAGGGATTCTTTTAAGGATAGCAGCTATGACTGTGTATCAATTCTGGCCAAGACTTGCACGCTTCTGTTTTCTTTTGTCTAGTTTCAAGATTTTATTTAAAACTTCAGTTTTAAAGTTCTTTTGTCTAGTTTCAAGTTTTATTTAAAACTTGAAAAAGTGCAAGAGGGTTCCCCTTTCTCCACATCCTCACCAGCACTTGCTGTTTCTTGTGTTGTTAATTTTAGCCATCCTGACAGGTGCGAGATGATATCTCATCATGGTTTTCATTTCTATTTCCCTCATGATGAGTGATATTGAGTATCTTTTCGTGTGTCAGCCATCTGCATGTCTTTTTTGGAGAAATGTCTGTTCCTGTCTTCTGCCCATTTCTTAAGTGGACTATTTGTTTTTTACAGGGGGTGGATATTGAGTTTGATAAGTTCTTTATAGATTTTGGATACCAATCCTTTATCAGATATTCCATTTACAAATACCTTCTCCCATTCTCAAGGTTGCCTTTTAGTTTTGTTGATTTTTTTCTTTCACTGTGCAGAAGATTTTTATCTTGATGAAATCCCAGTAGTTCATTTTTGCTTTTGTTTCTCTTGTTTGTGGTGATGTATCTAGTAAGAAATTGCTACAACTGAAGTCAAAGAGTTTCTGCCTGTGCTCTCCTCTTGGACTTTGATGGATTCCTATCTCATATTTAGGTTTTTCATCCTTAAGAAATTTATTTTTGTGTATGATATGAGAAAGTGGTCCAATTTCATTCTTCTGCATGTATGTGGCTGTCCAATTTTCCCAACTCCTTTTTGTTGAAGAGACTATCTTTTTTCCCTTGGGTGTTCTTTTCTGCTTTGTTGGAGATTGGATGACCATAGATTTGAGGGTCCATTTTTGGGTTTTCCATTCTGTTACACTGATCTATGTGTCTGTTTTTGTGCCAGTACCATACTGTCTTGATCACTACATATTTGTAATACAGCTTGAAGTTTGGACTTGTGATGCTTCCAGCTTTGCTTTGCTTTTTCAAGATTGCTTTGGCTATTTGGGGTCTTTTGTGGTTTCATACGAATTTTAGGATTTTTTTTGTTCCATGAAAAATGCTGGTGGTATTTTGATAGGGATTGCATTAAATATGTAGACTCCTTTGGGTAGTATAGACATTGTAACAATATTTGTTCTTCCAATCCATGAACATGGAATATTTTTCCATTTCTTTGTGTCCTCTTCAGTTTCTTTCATAAGTGTTCTAATTTTCAAAGTACAGATCTTTTACCTCTTCAGTTAGGTTTATTCCTATATATTTATCTTGTGGTTTTTGGTGCAGTTATAAATGAGATTGATTCCCTCCTTTCTCTTTCTGTTTCTTTATCATTGGTGTATAGAAATACAACAGATTTCTTTACATTGATTTTATATCTTGTTACTTTGCCAAAATTGTGTATCAGTTTTAGCAAATTTTTGGTGGAGTCTTTTGGGTTTTCTATATAGAGTATCATGTTGTCTGTGAATAGTGAAATTTTTACTTCTTCCTTGCTGATTTGGATGCCTTTTATTTCTTTTTGTTGTCTGAGAGTTGAGGCTAGGACTTCCAGTACTATGTTAAATAACAATGGTGAGAGTGGACACCCCTGTCTATTTCCTGACCAGAGAGGAAAAGCTCTCAGTTTTTCCTCATTGAGGATAATATTAGCTGTGGGTTTCATATATGGCCTTTATGACGTTGAGGTATGTTCCCTCTGTCCCTACTTTGTTGAGGGTTTTTTTCAAGAATGGATGCTGTACTTTGTCAAATGTTTTTTCTGCATCTATTGACAGGATCATTTGATTTTTGTTCTTTCTTTTTTTAATGCGGTATATCATGTCAATTGATTTATAAATATTAAACCACTCTTGCAGCCCAGGAATAAATCCCACTTGATTATGGTGAATGATTGTTTTAAGGTACTGTTTGATTTGATTTGCTAGTATTTAATTGAGAATGTTTGCATCCATGTTCATCAGGGATATTGGCCTGTAATTCTCTTTTTTAGTGGGGTCTTTGGTTTTGGAATCAAGGTAATGCTGGCCTCATAGAATGAATTTAGAAGTTTTCCTTCCATTTTTATTTTTTGGAACAGTTTGAGAAGACTAGGTATTAACTCTTCTTTAAAAGTTTGACATAATTTGTCTGTGAAGCCACCTGGTCCTGGACTTTTGTTTGCTGGGAGATTTTTGATTACTGATTCAATTTCTTTGCTGGTTATCTGTCTGTTCAAGTTTTATACTACTTTCTGTTTCAGTTTTGGTAGTTTATATGTTTCTAAGGATTTATCCATTTCTTCCAGATTTTCCAGTTTGTTGGTATATAATTTTCCATAGTATTCTCTTATAGTTATTCATAATTTTGTGGTGTTGGTTGTGATCTCTCCTCTCATTCATGATTTTATTTATTTGGGTCCTTTCTCTTTTCTTTTTGATAAGTCTGGCTAGGGGGTTATCAATTGCATTAATTCTTTCAAAGAACCAGCTCCTGGTTTCATTGATCTCTTGAACTGTTGATTTTTGTTCGCTTGTTTGTTTCTATATCATTTATTTCTGCTCTAATCTTTATTATTTCCCTTCTGCTGCCTTTAGACTTCATTTTTTGTTCTTTTTCTAGATATTTTAGGTATAATGTTAGTTTTTATGTTTGAGACATTTCTTACTTCTTGAGGTAGGCCTGTATTGCTACAAACTTCCCTTATAGAACTGCTTTTGCTGCACCCCCAAAGGTTTTGGACCATCATGTTGTCATTTTCATGTATTTTTAAAAATTCCTTCCTTAATTTCCTGGTTGATCCATTCATTCCTTAGTAGGATATTCTTTAACCTCAATGTATATGTGGTCTCTCCAAATTTTTTTCTTGTGGTTGACTTTCAAGTTTCATAGCATGTGGTCAGAAAATAGGCATGGTATGATCTCAATCTTTTTATACTTGTTGAGGCCTGATTTGTGACTCCGTATGTGATCTATCCTGGAGATTGTTCCATGTGCATGTGAAGAGAATATGTATTCTGCTCTTTTAGGATGAAATGTTTTGAATATAACTATTAAGTCGATCTTGTCCAGTGTGTCATTCAAAACAATGTGTCATTGTTTTTCTGTCGATTTTCTGCTTAGATGATATTGATGTAAGTGGGATGTTAAAGTCCCCTACTACTATTGTATTGTTATCAATGAGTTTCTTTATGTTCATTATTGTTTAATATATTTGGGTGCCCCCAAAATGGGGGAATAAATATTTATAACCATTAGCTCTTGTTGGATAGACCCCTTTATTATGATATAATTCCCTTCTTCACCTCTTGTTACAGTCTTTGGTTTAAAATCAGAGTTTTCTCTAAGTATGGCTACTCCAGCTTTCTTTTGGAAGCTAAGAAAGCACTTCCAAGTGTCTTGCCTAATTAGCTCATGCCTAAGAAAGTGACAGCAGCTATTAGGAAGAAATGCTAATGTAACTTAGTAATTCCACATAGTCTGGTAACATTCATGAATTCTCATTCATCTTGCTTTGTGATGGTAGATACATGGTTATTTTCCATTTTTTTCAGTTCCCATTCTTTTCCTTTAAATGACATTGCAATCATCAGAGTCTAGCACTTGCTCTGAAGATGAACACATATTTTCTTTATTGGACTAGCTTCTACACCCCATTTCCTTCAGTGCTCAGCAATAACAGCCTCATGGGTTGGAAACATGACACTGGAAGCCCATAAAGATTCTTTTCAAAGGAAGATATGCACTAAAAAGTTAGTTCAACAGACTTGGGAAGTTCAAATTAGCTCCTGGGAAGTAACCATGAGCCCTTGGAATATCCCTCCTGATAAGAGTGATTTTATAACCTGAGGTTATAGGCCATACCATATAGTTTATGATCAAGTGAATGTCTGTTGTTATTCCCTGTGGTCCTGAGTCGCTTTGTGTCAGTTTGACCTCTGGGAATTCAGGGTGGCTGGAAACAGTAGTTGTCAGTCATTCAGGTGCCACAAAATTAGGTGACTGGCTTCTAATGAAAGGGCTGGGTACCAAGGTGTTGGTGAGCTTCCCAAGTTGGCAAAACTTCATATGTGTTGTCACACATCATAGATGGGAGAATTAAACACTGTGTGAGTCCACTGGGAAAGGTCAACTGGAAGCTTGTGATTGCTCTCTCCTGGACTCCACCCTGTAAGCTTTCTACCTTTGTTGATTTTACTCATATCCTTTCATTGTAATAAACTGCTGCCATATATATAACAGCTTTTCTAAGGTCTATGTGTCCTGCTAGCAAATCATCCAACCTGAGGATAGTCTTGGGGATTTTAATACAGAAGATCAAACAAGTCATGGAAGAGTTACTAACAAGACATAAATTGGTTTCCAAAAACAACTTCAAATGGAGTTAAAATTTATCATGAGGAATATTATTAATTTTTTATCTAATTTTACTATTGAACTTACTTGAAAGGCAAAGGAATATATAATTCAACAGTAATTTTTATCTATGTATGCCCACATAACCATTTTATTATTTAGATGTATAATTATACCTTTATCTATGTCTTTACCTATGTCTGTGTTGTTATCTATATCTACTTATGTCTACCAAGCAATATTTATGGGCACTATTCATAGACATGTCAATGTTATTTCTTATAAGTTTTTGAGTGATTTGAAAAAATGGATTTCTATTCATCATTTGGGTATAATCTATAGATATCTATTAATATGATCTTTGTTCAGTTCTGCCAAAACACCACTTAAGCTTTTCTTTCTTTTTTTTAAATAAGTCAACTTTGAATGTTAACTGAAATTTTCAGAAAGACTTTTCTCTTTATACATAGTATATTCTCAATCTTTTATGAACAATAGAGGTTATTTAAAATAAATATCCCATCCCTCAGTAAATCCAGTTCCTTGGCTAAGATTATTTGATATTCCTGTGAGGAAAAACAAAGAAAAAAATGGTATTTTATTTTGAACTTACCACTGATCAACACAAAAAAAACACTCATTCTTGTAAGTGTGGCCATTTGTAGCACAAACATATGATATCACATCTGGACACTCTGATGTATAAGAAGGATCCAGTGGGTAGTACATTTTACATGGGGGCTGCAAATATCAAAAAAATGTCATATGAATAACAGTCGGTAGATTTTCTTCCATCTATTCCTGGCCTGTCAGTTTCTCCCCCCTAGAAATAATATCAAATATACCTATTCAATTGATCTTTTTCAACATTTTCTTCTGGGTTTTGGTCAGGCAGGTTTTTTGCTGACTGCAGTGTCAGAAAATGTGGTGACGCATTCATCTCCTAAAGTCATAAGCATTATAAAATCCCCACTTTTTCCCCTATGTAAAGTTTCCACTTAAACTTGGAATCCCAATGCCATGAATTCATTCTAAGAAGTTTGTGAGTAAAGATATGTATGTATTTGTGAAATTCTAGGGGAAGGAGCTCCAATATAATTGTTGAGAGTGAGAGTTCTGTATTGAGGCTGGGAATAAATCCTGTATTTACCATGGTTTAACTTTATGACCTTGAGCAACTGACAGGTGTCATTTCATTTAATGCTCAGAGATGCATTTTACTGTTATAATGTTTGTGCTACATTAATTAAATGTAAGTCTGAAAAGGTTATACATGCCCAAGGTCACATGGAAAACTTTTGTTCTACATACCCCTGTGAAGTTTTAGGTCTCTCATATCAAGAGAGTGATCAGATTAGCATCACAATTCACTGAGAAATTTAAATTTACCTTAGGCCATTTATTTATATCACGTGGTTTGAAGAATGCTGCAGACAAAGTACATACACAATAGATTAAAAGAAAATCGTTCTTCGTGGAGTTTGATTTCACCCACTGAAGTTACTAGCTGAATAAAAAAAAAGTAATTACTCATTTGCACAAAAGTATACAAAATAATTTATAGCAACAGAATTTGTGGGTGGTGTTCTTTTGTTAACTAGTTTATTCATTTATTCTTTCTTTCCTTCATTTTCATAGTCCTAACTTTATAAATTTTCTATGTCACTGAGGAAAGAGTAAAAACCAGTTGAGGTTGTAGGTGTAATTTGCAGACTATGTTATTTTCATTAAGTTACCTGATTTTTGTTGACTTTATAGTTTCCTCTTCATTGCATCGGGATGAGTGTATGTACTTTGAAGTTTTTTTAATTAAATATGTTATGATAAATAAAATACTGGGCTTATTCCTACCAAGATGCCAAACTAAAGAGGATAGTAAGGTGATGATCAGAAACTTTAAGGGCTCCTTGGCTCTGGAGAGACTGACTGATTTTGGCAAACTAGTTTGTGTGAGGATGCTGGTGTTGCCTGGGGATAGAGGGTGGCCAGCTGGCTGTGGGAGAGGGAAATAAGAAAAGACTTATCATCGTCCTGCTCTTTCTTATCTCTCACTGTAATATGATCTCTCTTTTTTTAAGATTTTATTTATTTATTTGACAGAGATCACAAGCAGGCAGAGAGGCAGGCAGAGAGAGAAGGAGGGGAAGCAGGTTCCCCGCTGAGCAGAGAGCCCGATGTGGGGCTCGATCCCAGGACCCCAGGACTATGACCTGAGCCGAAGGCAGAGGCTTTAACCCACTGAGCGACCCAGGCGCCCCTGTAATATGATCTTTGAAATAGTTTGGAAAATTCTAGCTTTCCAAAAGTTAGACTTTCCAAAGTTCAAAGAGAAACTTGAATTATATTTTAAAATTTTTCCCAGAGGAAACAAGAAGCCTACCAACCTTTACAGGAATAGACTATGCCAATTGCATATATAATCTTTCTAAAATTTTTTTAAAAAGGAATACTTCTTGATTGGATTATTTGTTCTTTGGGTGTTGAGTTTGCTAAGTTCTTTATAGATTTTGGACACTAGTCCTTTATCTGATATGTCGTTTGCAAATATCTTCTCCCATTCTGTCAGTTGTCTTTTGATTTTGTTAACTGTTTCCTTTGCTGCGCAAAAGCTTTTGATCTTGATGAAATCCCAATAGTTCATTTTTGCCCTTGCTGCCCTTGCCTTTGGCGATGTTCCTAGGAAGATGTTGCTGCAGCTGAGGTCGAAGAGGTTGCTGCCTGTGTTCTCCTCAAGGATTTTGATGGATTCCTTTCTCACATTGAGGCCCTTCATCCATTTTGAGTCTATTTTTGTGTGTGGTGTAAGGAAATGGTCCAATCAAGAAATGGGCAGAGGACATGAACAGACATTTCTGCAAAGAAGACATCCAGATGGCGAACAGACACATGAAAAAGTGCTCCATATCACTCGGCATCAGGGAAATACAAATCAAAACCACAATGAGATATCACCTCACACCAGTCAGAATGGCTAAAATCAACAAGTCAGGAAATGACAGATGCTGGCGAGGATGCGGAGAAAGGGGAAGCCTCCTACACTGTTGGTGGGAATGCAAGCTGGTGCAACCACTCTAGAAAACAGCATGGAGGTTTCTCAAAATGTTGAAAATAGAACTGCCCTATGACCCAGCAATTGCACTACTGGGTATTTACCCTAAAGATACAAACGTAGTGATCCGAAGGGGCACGTGCACCTGAATGTTTATAGCAGCAATGTCCACAATAGCCAAACTATGGAAAGATGTCCATCAACAGATGAATGGATAAAGAAGATGTGGTATATATACACAATGGAATACTATGCAGCCATCAAAAGAAATAAAATCTTGCCATTTGCGACAACATGGATGGAACTAGAGCTTATCATGCTTGGTGAAATAAGTCAAGCGGAGAAAGACAACTATCATATGATCTCCCTGATATGAGGAAGTGGTGATGCAACATGGGGGCTTAAGTGGGTAGGAGAAGAATAAATGAAACAAGATGGGATTGGGAGGGAGACAAACCATAAGTGACTCTTAATCTCACAAAACAAACCGAGGGTTGCTGGGGGGTGGGGGGTTGAGAGAAGGGGGGTGGGGTTATGGACATGGGGAGGGTATGTGCTTTGGTGAGTGCTGTGAAGTGTGTAAACCTGGTGATTCACAGACCTGTATCCCTGGGGATAAAAATATATGTTTATAAAAAATTAAAAAAAAAAGAAGAAAGAAAATACTGTAGGGGAAAAAAAAAAAGGAATACTTCTTTCTAATTAAAAAAAAACAATCTTTTAATCACAAAAGTGGCTAGATATAGTAATAAAAAAGAAAAATAAAGGCCTCCATCTAGTAGAAATGAAATAAAGTTAAATTATATACTGCATACCATATATAAGAATAAACCTCAAATACATCTGAACCTAAGAAATGAGACCATGCAAAGATCAACTGAATTTCTTTTTAATCTTAGTATAGGAAAGGCTATCTAGTAGGTGAGGTGCTTGAGCATGGTTTTGATTAGCATTTTTTTTATAATGAAGTTGAATATCTTATACAGATTTAAGAGCCATTTCTGTATTTTCGGGGTATGTGTATGTGTGTGTGAATTGTATATGTAAGAATATTACTCATTTGGCAATTGGTTTTATTTTTTTTCCTCAGTTTTAAGTATTCTTGGGTATTAGATATATTAGTCCTTTATCTGTGATATGTGTTATAGATATTTTCTTCCAGTCTATCAGATATCTTTTAGTTTAAGGAATTTACACTAAAGATACACTTCAAACAATACAAAATACATAAACATGAGATTATTGCAGCATAGTTTGTAACTGCAAAGTATTGGAAAACACTAAATGCCCATATGTAGAAGACTGATAGATTAAACTTTAGTATACCCATCCAAGGAAGCTCTGTATCATTGGATAGAAGAATGAGGAAGCTCCCTGTGAATTGATATGTACTGATTTACAGGATATTTGTATATTGAGAAAAGCAAGTTGCAAACAGGTATCTGTAATATGCTATCTTTTATATAAGAAAGTAGGAGAATGACACAATGTGCACACATATGTTTCTATTTAACACAGTAAAGACAGAGATCAAAGAGGTTGGTTCTGTGAAGACGGCTGTGGGGTTGGAATGAAAGGGAAAAGGGGTATGGAGGTAATGACCCTTCTCTGAACCTAAACTTTTGCTCATTTTGTTTTATTTTCCTTGTGTTCAAAATAATTTTGAATTGCCTTTTGAATTTTTCTTGACCCATGCATTATGTAGAAACATGTTATTTCATTTTCAAATTTTGGAGGGTTTTCCACAGTAACTCCCTTCCCTAACAGGGATACCCAGTTGATGCCCACTCTGCGTGGTCCAGCCTAACATTCCCCACTTGGTCACACATGGCAATTTTTCTTTTCTACAACTTAAAGAATATCACTTGTTTCTCTCCCAAGACTTGTAAGTTTGCTTACCTGAAAAAGCAGTATGTGCCAAAGTGGAGGAAACCAGGAAAAATATGGTCGTGTAGGAAAAAGCAGCCATTTTGATCTCATCCAATGTCCTGCTCTGGTGAGACCTGGGAAAAGGCTTGAGAGAGTTTGTGCCTAATATCTTGCACAGGTGGATTTCCAAACATGAGAGAACCTACTACGCTGAGGTGTTGCATTCCTATAAATTTGACCACGATGGTCTCCACTGGCCTGATCCACTGATCAGGATCCACTGATCCACTGGCCTGATTCAGAACTGAGGGCCCTTCTGCTCCAAAGAGAGAAAGTAAACCACTATTTTTTTTTTTCCCCTGCCAGAAGCCATGTGTAATCCCAGTCCTGGCTGGGAGAGGAACTGGGCTCAGGGCTCTCATCAGGGCTGGCCCAGGCATGTTCCTTTTACATAGGTTCACCCTATAATCTACCAACTACACTGGAGTGTTCATATGAAACAGTCTACGTATTTATAAAAAATTTTGAATAAACAGGTGTGAACTGAGGACTGTCCTGAATTATCAGGGACAAGTCATTTTATAATGTGAATGCTTTGATTTCCTGGGATAGACCAGTTTCTTCAGTCCTTCATTTCCTAGCTGGGTGTCTTCTTGCAGACCACTTACACATGCTCAAATACAAAAAATGAATAGAATTGTTGGCCTTGGATCATAAAAATTATGTATACCTTCCCTGAAGCAAGAATCAGGATACATATTTAGATCTAAATATATTTTTTTATGATTCTTATATAGGTACACATAATTTTATATATATATATATATATATATATATATATATATATATATATGAGATCCAAGTTCAAATTCTAGCTTCAACATCTCCTAGAAGTGTCTTAGAAAAAATAGGAACTTCAAAGCATATTGAAATGGTCAACTGATACTATTTAAGTAAAGAGTTTATCTATATTAAATCGTCAATTGATTTAACCAAACTCTTCTCTTGTAGGGACAGAAATACTTATGACCAGAGAGAAGATGTTTTTCCAAGTCATTTCCTCAACTTCCTCCTGTCCTACTCTGTCCATTCTGTCTCTTCTCCAGATTGTAGCTGGTGGTGGGGGGGCATGCAGAGAAATGAAGGAGAACCCTATTAGCTGCTAGTGAATTTTTCCCTACCTTCATGTGCAGAGGAAGCAAAAGAAAGATACTGGAGGAGAATAAACACATGGGAAAACCTACTGACAGAGAAGAAATGCAGATATCCTACCACCAATGTGAACTAAGGATGGAGGAGATGAAGAAATATTACCTGAGTGAGTTGCTGCAGAATGTGAGCCTGCTCTAGTCACCCTGGGGTCAGAGCTAGCCTGGAGTAAAGTTGCTGTTCTATGAATCTGTGGCCAGGGGCATGCTGAACACAGGGAACAGCCTCCTAGCTCAGTTGAGTAACCACTTACTTGGCATGAACTTAATCTAACCGCTCTTTCCTACTTTGATCCCTCTCTTGAACCACCTCCTCTGGTGTTTCCTGTTCCAGGAGGCAGGGACAGATCTTAAGGTTCCAACCTTGTGGTTTCTGATTGTGAATCATGAGAACAAGAAGAACCATATTTGCAAAAGCTTGACCATATGACCATATGTGCAAGGGTTAATTGCCTACCAATTCCAGATGATCTGGTGGACTTTCTTGCCTGCTTCAAGGCTAATTCATTGTTCTGGTTTCTTCTGCCTCCTGAGGTCACTTAGTCCATTCTGCTGCTCAGGAGGTTTACCTGTTTTATCTTTCTAGGACATGACTTCTCACATTAGCCTGGGAAACGAGGGTACCATAACCAGTAATCTTTGCAGTACTCAAGCCTCCCAGTTTCTCCACTTGTCCCTCTACTTCAGCATAGGAAAGCCTAAAGACGTGCCATTAACTGGAAAGTTTCTATACATAAACCTTAAACTCTCTCAAGTAGTTAGCACACCTTTTGCTGTTTTGCCTTTTCTTCTCAACCTGAGTCCCATAGTTTGACATTTATATTTAACTTATTGATATGGCCATACTTTCTTGATATCCTTCCCTTCATTCTTCCCTTCTTTCAAGTCAGAATAAACTCAACTTCCTGTTTTCCTACACTAGACATCAGTTTATCTTAGTTGGTTACCTAAACCTGCCAGACTCCTAAGGAAGCCTCTTATTTAATATCATGCTGCGAATTACGCCACCCGTATCTATGTAATTATTTTTTAATCCATTTTTTCAACGATCTGACCATGCCTCCCCTATATGTCTTTGAGTAGAAAAGTTCACCTCTTCTTTATCAAGTAGGGAAGCTTCAGGACGAACCAACTCCACTTTTTTTTTTCTCTTTGCCTTATAATTCTGGAAATTTTATCATTTACCTTTCTTTCTATTTTTCTGCCTCTCTTCATATCACCTTAGGAGGGATCTACACATTCATCCATCCCTTTCTTTCTGCCAATACCTAGTTATGTGGTATTGTGGTATTATGTGGTATCATTACATTTATTCCTTATAATAATCCCATGAGGTTTATAGCATTGTGAGACTTATATAAAAGAAAAAGAGACTGGGGCACCTGGGTGGCTCAGAGGGTTAAGCCTCTGCCTTCAGCTCAGGTCATGGTCTCAGGGTCCTGGCATCGAGCCCCACATCGGGCTCTCTGCTTGATAGGGAGCTTGCTTACCCCTCTCTCTCTCTGTCTGCCTCTCTGCCTACTTGTGATCTCTCTCTCTGTGTCAAATAAATAAATAAAATCTTTAAAAAAAGAAAAAGAAAAAGAGACTGAAGCTTAGAAGAGTATATTCATTTGCTGGAGCTAATTAGCTACTAATGAGTGGTATGAAGTAACTAGCTACCGATGGTCAGAGATGGGATTCAAACACAAGTGTGTTTAACTACAAAGCCTGTATTCATTTACTTTTTCTCATCTTAGAGAATGAATGTTCCCTTTAACATCTAGCAGTCTTCTTAGATCAACATCATGAACGCCTTGTATGATATCTTGTGCTTTTCTTGGCGGCATCTTTGATTTTCTCCTCCTTGCCTCTCATTCCAAAGCCAGTCCTCTTAGTCTCTACATAACACTGCCTCCTAGGTAATTAGATTGTATGCCCCATGAAGGAAAAGATCTTACCTGTACCCGATATAAACCTTGTAATTGTAGTACATTGCAAGGGGGTTTTATTAGCCACTTAAAAGGTATTCAGTAATATGTATGCAAGGAAAAAAGGAAGAAATCTATTCATTTTTGTGTGTTTCACTTTGTTCTCTGATTTTGTTGTTGTTGTTTTTGTTTTTTTGAAGATTTTATTTAGTTAGTTATTTGTCAGAGAAAGAGCGTGCACACAAGCAGGCAGAGGCAGAGAGAGAAGCAGGCTCCCTGCCGAGCAAGGAGCCCAATGTGGGACTTGATCCCAGGACCCTGGGATCATGACCTGAACAAAAGGTAGCAGTTTAACTGACTAAGCCACCCAGGCGTCTCGTTCTTGGATGTTTTTGAGAATGTATTTTCCCAGATGTGTTTTGGAGATATTATGTCTAGTCCACTAAGATATAACCCTCCTGGAATTTTGAGTGGAGTCAGTAACATCTTTATAATGCAGTCTTTTCATACATGAATGTGACATGCCTTCTTTTCAACTTGCAGGGGAATTCTTCTACGTGCTCAATGTATATGAATTCCTAGAGTGCAATTTTTAAAACACAACCTGATCTTGTTGCCATATTCAAATCTTCCATTGGCTCTTTCTTGGTTATATTATGGGTTTATTATTTATGGTAAAACCAGAATGTGAAGAAACTTAACATCTTATTTTTTATAACTGAAATCAACTTTTTCATGAATATCTAAATTCAGTTAATGATAGACATAAATTATCTTGGGGACCTATGACTTTGGGAGCAGGATATGGAGGTTTAGTGAAGTATGGATCATAAGAAGAGTGACAATAAGGGAAGAACATAATCAGGGTTTTGGATCTGCTTAGCACTAGTCTCAAACTTTCTAGTGTCTGTAAAATCAGTTACTTCAGAAATTAATTCAAGTGAGAAAAGAAAACTGCATACACTTTCCAACTAAAGAAAACTTAAAAAAAAAAAAAGATATTTATTTATTTGACAGACAGATCACAAGTAGTCAGAGAGGTAGGCAGAGAGAGAGAGAGAGAGGAGGAAGCCGGCTCCCTGCTGAGCAGAGAGCCTGATGCTGGGCTCAATCCCAGGAACCTGAGACCATGACCTGAGCCAAAGGCAGGCTTTAACACACTGAAACACCCAGACACCCCAACACAGTTTTATCTGTTGAAGATACAGAGAGGTCTTTGGCTAATAATTACCTGTTGCTTCTGTGGAGCTCCATTTCCCTGGTTTTCAAAAGCTTAAAAGATCCTTTGTGTACTGGCATAATGTTAGTTTTGCCAGATAGGAAAGGCACTAACATTAAGAAGATGATCTCTCCTGATCTTTGTAGGAAAATGGTGGCTGGAAAAGTTAGATTTCTTCACCCATCTTTCAGGAAAAAAAAAAAAAAGAAAAGAACTTAATCTAAATCTGGAGAGTACATAAAGTTGCCCAATGTCCACATCTGCAGTAAAACTGGAAAACAGACAATATTATCTACTTCACATTCTGTGCAATTGGGGATGTACACTTCCAACACCAGCAACATTAACACAAAAGATAGAAAGAAAGGTTACAAATGATTGGAAAAACACTATTTACCAGGTTGACATAATTGAAATTTATAAAACAATACAGCTGCTTCTGGTTCTGTAATAGATACGTATACTTTCCCTATTTTTACCACTAAGTACAAATGAAGTATATGTAAAATAAACATAGGAAGACAGTAAGCAAGAGAGAAAACAGATTGGCTAGACCCGGGAACTGAAGAATAATACGGTGGTGAGTTTCCTTGATTTTCTTTTTCCTTCATGTATCCCAGACTTGAAGCTGAAGAAGAGAGCAACCTGGAAACACCAGGAGACACAGGCTAAAAAACAACCCTGCCAAAAGCCTGTTCTCTCTAGCCTAAGGACCAAGAAAGGAACACGAATGACTTTTTTTTTTTTTTTTTTTTTTTTGCCTCAAAACATTATATTCAAGAAGCTATCATTCTCACCAGCCTAGGTTTACAGTTGGGTTTCTTGTAGGATCTATTTCATTAGTGGTAGAAACTGTAGGCAAACCATGGGTAGCTCAACCCTCTGTAAGGCACTAACGCCTTATCAACATATTTCTACCTTTTTGTTTAACTGGTAGGGTCTTATTCCTGATGGAACTAAGTAATACACTCATTATTACTATTTATATGTAATGTCCCATAGGTCTGGTCACGTCATTGACATTAACTAGATACCAACAGGTAGAAAAAAGGATGGCCAGAATTCAATTTGACTCTACCATTCCTTACTGATTACCCATTTAATACCAGGCTTTATGCTAGGTCATAGAAATGGCCTGGTATCCATTAAATTACCGCTGACATAAATCTTAGCATTTTATTAAAAGCAGGTGACAAGAAGAAATCCAAAAAACGTAGAAAGGCAGCCAGCTAGGAGATGTGGCAGTTGGTGAGGAAAACCTGAGTCATGTGTGGAACTAATAGCAGAAGAAGAGACAGAACCCGCCCAACATAAGATAATTAAAAGAACAGAACACTTTCTTCTCTTTGCCTGAATAAAAACTGGGAAAATCAAAGGCTCATGTTTAAGAACATAATTGAATCCTTACTAAAATGTCTTTTTATTCAAAGATATTTGACCTTTTTAAAAATTTATGGCAGGATCAATGTAGCATAGATGTTCTTGAAGCCTGAAAGAAAATAGGAAAAGATGAGAATCTTGCAGTTAGAAGTTTTTATATGTTTATATGTTTTTACATTATTTTTAATGCAACCCATAGTTTAAGAAAGAAATTTTAGGGGCGCCTGGGTGGCTCAGTGGGTTAAAGCCTCTGCCTTCGACTCGGGTCATGATCCCAGGGTCCGGGGATGGAGCCCCGTGTTGGGCTCTCTGCTCTGCAGGGAGCCTGCTTCCTCCTCTCTCTCTCTCTCTGCCTGCCTCTCTGCCTACTTGTGATCTCTGTCTGTCAAATAAATAAATAAAATCTTAAAAAAAAAAAGAAGAAAGAACATGCTATTAAAAAAAAGAAAGAAATTTTAAATTACAAACAAAACACAAATATACATATACTCACATACCTGAAGCATCATAAAATCCTAGTTACACTGTGTGCAATGCACTCTGGTATTTTCTATTGTATTCTGTTTTCTCCTAGTTTATTCCATTAAGATGCATGTTGTAACGCACTTTGATTTCACAACGTATTTGTCAATCAGAGCCTTTAGTAGAAAAGATATTGGTTTAAACAGTGAGAATTAATGTAAGCATTAATACTTGGGGCACGTGGGTGGCTCAGTGGGTTAAGCTTCTGCCTTCGGCTCAGGTCATGATCTCAGGGTCCTGGGATGAGCCCCACATAAGGCTCTCTGCTCAGTGGGGAGGCTGCTTCCCCCCCCTCTCTATGCCTGCCTCTTTGCCTACTTGTGATCTCTGTCAAATAAATAACTAAAATCTTAAAAAAAAAATTAATACTTGATCTTGGCAGATATGTGTGTTCACTTTGTGTGTGTGTGTGCACATGCGTGCAAGCTCATTCCTGGGAAATAGGCAACTCACACAGATTAGAATATTGAAAAGAAAAAATCCCCTAGCAAGACCACACCAGCTCTGGACCTCCTCCAGTCTGGGATGTTAATGGTGGGTGGAGATTCCAAGCTGAGAAAAACCCGACACTTTGAAAGATAAACCATAAATCAGAGGGAAGAGGAGCCAGGTTAAACTGTGGACATAAATCCACCCAATGTGATTTATGTTGCAGAATCTTCTGACTTTCTTTCTGAAGAAGTCATGTATATGCTGTAGTTTTAACTTTATCCTTCGATGCCGTATTTCCTTTTGGATAGTAAACAGCTTTTTTATTGAAAAAAAAAAAAAAGACATTTACCCATGTGCCTCTAAATGTGCTGGGTAGTATGCAGCGAAGTCAAAGGACAGCCTCATGGATTCACCTCGAGTGGATAGCGGGACAGCAGGGAAGTTGGAAAGGAGTGCTCTGTGCCAGATTTCTGGGCAGAAATAATTGGTGAAGTGTGTGGATATGGCAGCATGGGGATGAAAATGATAGGAAAGGAGAACAACAATTTAGGAAAGCATTGAGGCAAAAATATGTTTTCCTTCTCATTTTATGCTTGAGAAAAAAGTATGACCTTTGAAAGTTAAGCAGCAAACACTTGGGCTACACAAGGCTAAGCTTTAGTCTCTTGGAAAAAGGATTCCTGGTAATGTCAGGAAAGAATGGATTTTTTTTTTAATTTTTTAAATTTATTTTCAGTATTCATTGTTTTTGCACCACACCCAGTGCTCCATGCAACCCGTGCCCTCTCCAATACCCAAGCATGGATTCTACCCGAAGAAAACACAGTAAAAAATTAGCTACTGAATGGTATATAAGGTGGACCTTACAGCAAATCAGGAGCAGGGTTATCATAATCAGGACCCATAACCCTAGTGGAAGAATGTGCAAATTTGTCAAATTTGGAATCGTGTAAACTGCACCTAGCACTTTTTCAAAATCCATAACTAGGATCAGTCTGAGCCTCATACTCTGGAGTGGAGCTAAACTTAATTAAGGGGTTTCAACGTCTTGACTGAGGGAAGAGAGCAGTTATCTGGATGAGAGGTGGACAGTCAGGACAGTGGTCATCAACAGAATAAGTTCAGACCTTGAAAATCCCTAATATTAAAGCTGGGGGTCCAGAGAGCTATAGGCCTATCTTATGATCTAGAAGTTACCAGCAACCCTGACAATAGATGGTGAGAAATGCTTTGGAGAATAGGATGAATTTTATTGTGAAGGTATTGTTTGAGATACCATGGGAACATCCAAGTAGATGGAGCTCATAACTCTAGTGGGACTTGAAGGGCTTCTGGGGTCATGATAATGTCTGATTTCTTGGTCTGGGTGATTTTTAATTGGGTGTGTTGATTTTGTGAAATTCTTCAATCTGTTAACTTTCAACCTGTGCAAGTTGCTATACACACACACACACACACACACACACGTACATACACATACATATATATGAAATATCAATACTATTTTATATTAGAAATCTTAGAATTACGTTAAGATAATAAAGATTAGCCAATTAAACTTAACAGTATGCCAAAGAATAGTTTACAATGAAGAAGTAGGATTTATATCAAGAATGAAAGGACTGGGGCACCTGGGTGGCTCAGTGGGTTAAAGCCTCTGCCTTCGGCTTAGGTCATGATCCCAGAGTCCTGGGATTGAACCCCATATCAGGCTCTCTGCTCAGCAGGGAGCCTGCTTCCTCCTCTCTCTCTCTCAGCCTGCCTCTCTGCCTACTTGTGATCTCTATCTGTCAAATAAATAAATAAAATCTTAAAAGAAAAAGAATGAAAGGACAGTTACATATTAGAAAGGAGATTACTATAATTTATTATATCAGTAGGTGAAAAGACAGTTTTTATATAAAAAATAGATAAATATTGGAAGTGAATTGAATAAAATCTCTATATTGGAATATTATTTGCAATAAATAGGAAAACTGTCAAAGATTTTAAAATATTGTAAACAAACTGCTGGTGAGTAGATAAATTTGTAGAACTTTTAAACTCCCAAATGAGAATTCATCATGGGTGGCTCAGTCAGTTAAGCATCTGCCTTCAGCTCAGGTCATGAACCCAGAGTCCTAGGCTCAAACCCCACATTGAGCTGCATGTCAAGCCCTATGTCAAGCCCTATGTCAAGCCCCACGTCCAGCTCCCTGCTCAGAGTGGAGTCTGCTTCTCTCTGACCCTCACCCTACTAGTTCTCTCTCTCTCACACTCTCTCTCAAATAAATAAGTACAATCTTTAAAAAAAAAAAAGTTGTTTCTATAAATATTCACAACAGGACTTTTTGTGACACTGCTTAATGGAAATCACCTTACAGAGTTGGTCACAGTTTGGTTTATCTATGAATGAAAATATAAGTAACTATTAAAAAATAATATTGTAAAAGAATGTTTATTGACATGGAACTATTTCTTCATATACTATGTGACATATAAGTGCTCAGAAACCATACTACAGCTGAGTAAAGAGTCAGTGAGTGATAAAGACACAATGACAGTGATGGTAGAAAAGGAATGGACAGCCAGCTAGGAATATGAATAATGTTAAGCTGCTATCATTCACTGTATTTATTAAACGAGTCAAACAAATTCTCATTCTTAACAACTCAGTCAACACACATAGAAAACAGTACCTCCCAAGTATAAAAAATACTATTTATAAGTTAGAGCAAAGAGATTAGGTTAGTTGCCACTGATGACAATCACCCTGAAGGGTCCAGGCACACCAGGTCATGGTGCCATCCAAAAGAATCAATATTTCATCAATGTTCCATAATATACATGTTGATAATTCATTTGATCTCTGTAGTCCTATTCTTCTCCTAAGACACAGAGACCAGCAGCAACAGCCCAGGCTTCCAGTGTCCACACATAATATCAGGTTGTTGCAAAAGCACTGCTTTAGCTAGGAGTTCATTCTGGCAGTTGCAACTAGCCACCTTCCTTTGGATATTCCTGCCTCTAACTCCTTCCCCTCCAAACTCCCCAGGCTGCTGCTTCCCAGTGTTGCACACGTCAAAGAGTTAGAGCTGACTTCGACTAGAGGAGGTCCCAGATTTAGTGGTAGCAATGGGAGTGGATACCAAAGGTTCTGTCTAGTCCTCTCTGCCCTTAGTCTTATCTCCACCTTTCTCCTTACAGACACTAGAAAAGAACTCGGGCAATTGCCTGACTTTAGCTCTTCCTTTGTACAAGTTACAGACAGAATTCATGGAAACACAGGTTCCCACACCAAATCACTTAGACTCTTAAGAAGCATTCTCACTGTAAAAAACCAGAATACTAAAAACCAATAAAAAACATTTGTTCCAAATAAGTATGACTTAAATAAGTATAATTATCTTGGATTTTTAGATATATGTAGAACATTATGTCAAACAAAATAAATTCTCTTTTTAAGCACACAGAGAACATTTATAAAATTAGACTATCTTTTAGGTCATATGGGAAGCCTTAATAAATTCCAAGACATCACAGACTGTGTATTCTGAAATACATATGGTAATATGTATTATCCATATGCCTGCAAATTAATGAATATTCTCTGAGTTTATAAGAGAATCTTGATGGGAATTACACAATATTTAATACTTATGACAAAGAAAATATTCATATCATTTAAAACTTTTTTTTATTTATTTGACAGAGAAGCAGAGGGAGAGGGAGAAGCAGGCTTCCCGCTGAGCAGGGAACCCAATGCAAGACTTGATTCCAGGACCCCAGATCATGACCTGAGCCAAAAACAGATGCTTAACCAACTGAGCCACGCAGATGCCAAAAAATATTCATATTAATGTAAGCAAAATGTTGTAGCAAATAATCTTAAAATGCAATCCTAAAATGGCTCAACATACAGTATATATATACATATATATATATATATATCTACTTTCATATAAATAATTAAATGTGGTTCCATATGTTGGGGAAGTAGTGTTCTCTTCCATACAGTTATTCAGAGAGATGACATGGAGGCCCTTCAGTCTTTCAAAGGTGGCTTTCATGGTACTGCATCATGAGAAACAATGAATACTGTCACGCTGAAAATAAATTTTAAAAAATTAAAAAAATAAATAGGGACATTAAAAAAATTAAAAAATAAAAACTGGGTTTCTTTGTCTTTTTTAAAAAATGAGACTTTGTTTTCCAGAATAGTTTTAGGTTCACAGCAAAATTGAGAAGAAGGTGCAGAGATTTCCTATATATCCCCTTCCCTCACTCATTCATAGCCTCCCTCATTATCAATGTCTGTCACGAAAGCTGTGCGTTTGGTATAGTTTATGAAACTACGCTGACACATCATAATCACGCAAAGTCAGAATAAACAGGAATGTTTATTCTCAGTGTTGTATATTCTGTGGATTTGGACAAATGTATAATGACTTGTATTCATCATTATGACACACAGAATATTTTCACTATCTTAAAACTCCTCTATGTTCTACCCATTCATCCCTTCCTCCCTCAGCTCCTGGCAACAACTGATTTTTTTTACTGTCTACATAGCTTTACCTTTTACAGAATATCATGGGTTTGGAATCATACAGTATATATCCATTCTCAGATTGGCTTCTTTCTTTTAGTAATATATATTTAAGCTCCTCCATTTTTTTCATGACTTAATAGCTCATTTGTTTTTGTGTCTGAATAATAATCCATTGTCGGGATGTACCGGTGTATCTATTCATCACTGATGGAAATTTTGGTTGCAATTATTACTAAATTATTTGGCAATTATTACTAAAATTGCTGTAACCATTGGTTACAGCAATGTGAAGGTTTTTGTGTGGAAATTATTACTAAATTAATTTGGCAATTATTACTAAGGTTGCTATAACCATTGCTGTGAAGGTTTTTGTGTGGAAATAAGTTTTCAACTCTTTTGGGTAAATACCAAGAAGCATGGGTCCTGGATCATGTGAATGACAGTTCTTCATCAGACGTGTTTTTTGGAAATATTTTCTCCCAGTCTGAGACATGTCTTCTTATTTTCTGGATATTGCCATTTGCAGAATAGCAGTCTCTAATTTTCTTGAAGTCCAGCTTATCAATTATTGCTCTCACAGATCAAACCTTTGTGTTGTGTCAGATTTTTCCCTCAGTCATGTTCAATCGAGTAAGAAGCTCTCCACCTTTATTCATACATGGAATTGGGAGCCATATCCAGAACAATTAGGCAAGAAAAAGAAAAGTATCCAAATTGGAAAGTAAGGAGAAAACTGACACTATTTGCAGATGACACGATATTATATATATAAAACACTAAAAACTCGATAAAAAAACTATTAGCACTAATAAACAAATTTAACGAAGTTGCAGAATACAAAATGGATCCACAAAAACTTTTGCATTTTTATATACTAATAATGAACTATCAGAGAAAACAAGAAAACAATCCTATTTACAATTGAATCAAAAAGAATCAAATACTTAGGAATAAATTTAAGGAAGTGAAAGATGTATATATTGAAAACTAGAAGACATTAAGGAAAGAAATTGAGGAAGACACAAATAAATGGAAGTATATTCTATGCTCACGGATTAGAAGAATTAATATTGTTAAAATGTCCATACTCCTCAAAGCAATATATAGACTCAATATAATCTCTATTAAAATTCCAGTGATGGGCACTTGGGTGGCTCAGTAGGTTAGTGTCTGACTCTTGATTTCAGTGCTCAAGTTGCAAGTCTGCTGGAGATTTTCTCTCTCTCTCCCTCCTTCTACCCCTCCCTCTCTCTTAAATAAATAAATCTTTAAAAAAAAATTCCATGACATTTTTCACAAAAATAGAACAAAAAATCCTAACAGTTTTGTGAAGCCATAAATGACCTCAAAAGCCAAAACAATCTTGAAAAAGAAGAACCAACTGGAGGTACTATGCTCCTTGATTTCAAATGCTATTACAAAGTTATAGTAATTAAAACAGTATGGTACTGGCGTAAAAACAGACACATAGATCAATAGAACAGAATAGGGGGCCCAGAATAAACCCATGCATGTATGGTCAATTAGTTTACAATAAAGAGCCAAGAATAGGAGCACATGGGTGACTCAGTGGGTTAAAGCCTCTGTCGTCAGCTCAGGTCCTGATCCCAGGGCCTGGGATCCGAGCCCTGCATTGGACTCTCTATTCAGCAGGGATCCCGCTCCCCAGCCCCCACACTTTCTCTGCCTGCCTCTCTGTCTACTTGTGATCTCTGTCTGTCACCTCTCCTCTCCTCTCCTCTGGTATGGCCATTATACAACTGTTAGTGAGCCACATGGTGTCCCATATCTCTCTGGGGCTCTGTTCATTTTTCTTTATTTCTTCTTTTCTCTTTTCAGCTTACATAATGTTTCTTGATGTATCCTGAAAACTCACTAATTATTTCTTCTGCCAGCTCAAATCTACTATTGTTCCCTTCTAGTGAATTTTTTATTTCAGGAACTGTATCTTTTAATTTCCAGAATTTTCACTTCCCTCTCTTTATATATTCTTTATTTGAAGTGACATTGTTATCATACCTTCCATTACTACTTTAATCAAGATTTTCCTGAATATTCTGAAATACTAATAATGACTACTTTTAAATATTCTCTTGTTATACCCAACATCTGGCCTCTCTCACAGGCAATTCTGTTGCCTGTTTTTTTTTTTTTCATTGTGATGGGTCATGCTTTCCTGTTTCTTTGCATGCCTCCTAATATTTTGTCACAAACTAAACATATTGTAATGACTCTAATATTTCTGGGTACTGCTTCCCCCATGAGAACTGTTTTTCTTGTTTGCTTATTTGTTCAGTGATAAGCTGGATAGTTGTAGTGCCCTTTACTCCCCTATCTTCCCCTAAACATTAAGTCTTTGATGCTAATTTTTAAGGAGGCACAACTTTGGGTATGCCTACAGTTCCCCTGAATAACAGTGGTACAGATTGGGCTTCTTCCACTCTGCCTCTGAATTGACATTCCACTAATTGCCAGCGGATCATGCTATTGTTTACAACAATGTCTTGGAACATAAATACCTCTACAGACTAATCTAATCAAATTGTATTTCCTTGTGTGGAATAGTCTCTGAGGTCAGTGTTTTATATTTATTCTTACCACAGAAAGGCTCTTCCCAGCTGTGTTATTCCTGATTTGTGTCCTGCAAACTAGCTAACGTGTAGTCTAGGCTGTCTTCATTAAGTCCACAAACCTCCTAATTTCCTTCACAATAACCCCCATAGTTTTTGAAAGAGCTCTGAGGTTTCAATTTTTTTTCACTCTATTGTAAACGAAGTTCCTTTGGGAAGAGATCCAGAGCTATCTGTTTTATGGCCTGCTTCTCCCCCAAGCAAAACCTCTGAACCAAGGCTCTGGAGCTGGGTGTGAGGACAATGACAAGGTTTTCTCCGAGTGACACCCATTCTGTAGGACTTAGGCATTCAGGGAATTATAACAGTAGCCTCAGGTTAATTTTATTTGCCTCTTTTGGTGTAGGACTATCACCTCATGAACTGAGGGAAGGGCCATAGGTATACAGTATTCACTATAAGCCATACCCAAGGCAGAGCCTCCATTCCACAATAAGGAGTTGAATGGAGGAGGAAGCCCCCAGTTCTAGAGCCCACTCACTCAGGAGTTAGCCTCAGCAACAGCCAGTTGGAAGTAAGAAGAGAAAGGCTGAAGGTCTGCTCTTCCTTGAAAGAAAATTCTCCAGCTTGGAGCTGGTAAAGAGATATTCCTGTGTTCTTGGAGAGCAGTCTAGAATGGAGTCTCCACCTTATTGACCGGGAGAAAGGGAAAGGGAGAAGCACCTTGGTTGATATACTGCAGCCTCTTGCCTTTCTTATGAATTTGTATAGATTTTTTAAAAGTAGATGCTTCTTTATTTGCTGTTTGCTCTTAAAACCATTTCCATAGACTTGACTAAAAAAAATATTTATACTAGTTTCATTGGAGAATGGGTCAGTAGAATTTCTCATGCTATCATTCCAGAAGTTGATTGCACATGTTTTTTCATGTGGATGCAAAATACTATCTGATATCACTTTCTTTCACCTAAAAATAGTTCCATTAATGTTTCTTGTAAGTCAAGACCAAGGTTTTATACCAACAAATTATTTTAGTATTTTTCTCTTTGAAAATGTCTTTATTTTGTTAAGATCATTGATCTGAGTATAAGATTCTTGGTTGATTTTTTTTTTTCTTTTAGTACTTGGAATATGTTAAGCCACCAACTTTGGCCTCTATATTTTCTGATGGGAAGTTAGAAGTTAATTATATTTTTATTCTTATATATATGCTGGGTCATTTTTTTTCTTTTGCTGCTTTCACTTTATCTTTGACTTTTAGTATTTTGAATGTCATATGTCTGGATTTAGATTTTTTTTTATTTACCCTAATTATAATTCACTGTCTTAAATTGTAGAATAGTGTTTTTAAAACAAAATCTGATAATTTTTCAGTCTTCATTCCAATAATATTTTCCTGCTCTTTTTCTCTCATATTATTCTGCTACTCCTATTATGCATATGTTGGTACATTTAATGGTATTCAAGATTCTTTGATATTGTGTTCAATTTATCTTATTGTTTTATTTTCTGTTCAGATTTCTTACTGTCTGTTGATCTAACCTCAGTTCACTGATACTTCCTTCTGCTAGCTCTAGTCTATTGTGAATTTTTAAGTTTTGGTTATTGTACTTTTCAATTCAGAAATTCCATTTATTTATTTCAAATAAGTTTGTATCTTAATGATATTCTCTATTTGTTGAAATATTATCATTCCATTCTTTAATTCTATAAATACAGTTTTCCTCAGATCCTTAATTATAAAAGCTACCTTGAATTTTTTTAAGTCCAACATCTTAGCTCCTTGAAGAGAATTTTTATCCTTGCATCTTTTTCATTTACTGTGTATGGGACATACTTTTCTGTATCATGAATTGCTCATATACTTTGTTGAAAATGGACATTGTTAATAGTATTTTATAGTGACTCTTTTTTTTTTTTAAAGATTTTATTTATTTATTTGACAGAGATCACAAGTAGGCAGAAAGGCAGGCAGAGAGAGAGAGAGGAGGAAGCAGGCTCCCCACAGAGCAGAGAGCCCGATGTGGGGCTCGATCCCAGGACCCTGAGATCATGACCTGAGCTGAAAGCAGAGGCTTAACCCACTGAGCCACCCAGGCGCCCCCCTTATAGCGACTCTTTATGATGACTTTCCCCATAAACTCCTGGTGTTTGTGCTATTGTTTTGGTTATTGGTCTCTTTTGTGCCAGTAAAATCTATTCCCCTTGAAGTTTAGAGTCTCTGATATTTCTAAATTCTGGGCTTCTTCAGTGTTAATTACTGGTAGTTAGGGTGGCAAATGTAATCCTCACACACAAGTACAGACAGTGCTAGTATTTTAACTCCAATATTTATGACAAACTTGTCAGACAGGAGTTATGATTCTCATATTTAAAATAAGCAAAATATGCCTTATAAAGTCTAGATGTTGAGTCCAGGTTATTCATTGGTAGATGGCATTTAAACTGATCACTCAAAGCTTTTTCCACTGAATCAGGCTGTAAAGCCAATGGGTTAGTTAGGAAGAAAATAATGGAAAAAGCTTTCCTTTATATCAAAAGCCTTTAGTGTTTCTCATTTACCTCTGAAGTAAAGATCAAATTATTTATAAAATAATTTAGGGTAATGCCTCATCTGGTTTCAGCTTCAATCTCCAGATTTCTTTTGCTCCTATTCTAGCAATTTCTATGCTGTGCTGTCTCCCAGGCTGGGCCTGAGTCTCATCTAGGAGCTTTTAGAACATAGCAATGCCCAGGACTAACTATTAATAGTTGTTCATAATCTTAATAGTAGAATGATGCATCTTCAGGCTTTAGAATTTTTCCAAGTGATTCTGATATTCATCTAGCTTTTCTTAAGGTCCAAGGGTTTAGACCCTTGTTGAATTAGCACTTCCAAACTTTTTCTTTTTCTTGCTTGATTCTCCTGTTCTTTTCCAACTCAGTTACTTGGAATGTTTTCATATTATCTTCTCTATCTTAAAACTTGTATCTGCACACATTTCTTTCTTTTCTCCTCATACTCTGGGTACGTTAAATCAAATTGTCCCAGACTTCCTGCTGAGGGAAAGTCTACTGAAAAGTATTTGTGAGGCATCTCTCCTGATGTACTTTACAGCCTCCAGGGGGAGGCTTTTATCTCTTACCTGCCCTGAGCTATCTGTATTACTCCAAGGAGCTCATCACTCACATCTCAATAAAAGTGACTTTATTTGGACAGAGATGGATGGCTGGGGGAAAAGGGTGAACACAATAGCCTCTGTTGCTTCACTCATTTTCTCTTTGTGTGAAGTATGTCAAGCAGGGAACCTAGGGAGGTAGTCCCAGGGTATAGCATAGTTTTGAGTCTTGCTCCAGATTGATCCTTCCAGAAATAACTACTATTTTCTGAGGAAAATACTTAGATTGAAATGTGAATGTTTACTTGAAATGCAGTCAGCTCCTTGTGTGTTTACTCAAAGATTTGGGAAAGTAATCAACTTCTATTCACAGAGCACTTTCTACCTGGGCTTTTCTCTAAAATCTCTAGAACAACCTTCTGTTGACATGCTTCTTATTGAATTTTAGGGTTGGAAGAAAAACAGAACTAACAATAACCTTAACTAGGAATATAGGCAGAAGGAGTAGTTCCTTCATTATAAAGTAAGACACTTTATAAAATGTGCCCTAAATTCTGTTTGCCTGTCCATAGAAGATGGGCAATGTGTCCTATGCCATTGTTGCAAGCATACTGATGTATGCTTTCACAGACTCAATCAAATGACTGTTCTCATTATGGATCAAAGCTATTTTCATCATCGTGGTCTTTCCTCTTTTTCTGGTGCATAAATTTTGTAGTCCTGGGTAAAACACTGCGTGTCCTAGAAAAACAGGAAGCTTTCTGCTGTAACTTAGGAATGGAGTGGTCGTTTTACTGACCTTTTAATTCTTGGTTAAATGACACAGGGCATGTTATAAAATTCTTTTAAACATCTCATCATTGAACTGCTTTTTCTCATTTCCCATGTTAGAGAAGTTCAAACAGAGTGGTGGGTTAGAATGGACAATAGACCTTAACTCTTTGTTCACCTGCAACTCAAGAACTTTAACTAAATTCCTTTCCCCTTTTGGGGCCCAGATTCCACTGTTGTTCGGTGCAAAATACAGAGAACGAGTGATCTTTTCTAGATCCAGTATTCCTTGAAAATCTGATTTTTTACTTATCAGCTTTGAGTCCCTGAAATCAAGGCCTTGTGTAGGGAAAGAACTCATTCTTACTCCAGGGGACCAGTTACCTCCCTTAAAGTTCAAGGTGGCTCCATAAAGTTTGGAAAAAAGTAGCTGTTAGGTATTGAATAGAACCCTGATATTAAAGCAGAATTTCTCCAAATTTAAGTGACTTCACACAAGGCATCGTCTTATGTCACAATGAAATGTCTCTTTTATAATTTTTTCAAAAATTGATATCCTTAGATTCTTAACTCTAGAGAAAAATCTGATGGTTACTGGGGAGGTGGGTAGGGGATGACTGAAATAGGTGTTGGGTATTAAGGAGTACACTTGTTGTGATGAGAACCCAGTGATATATGGAAGTGTGGAGTCACTATGCTGTACACCTTAAACTAATATTACACTCTTTGCTAAATAAGCGGCATTTAAATAAAAACTTTAAAATAGGTATCTTTAAGTAGGCATTAGAAGCTGTTAAAAATAATATATGACACCATTTTTCACAGATCTAGGTTAATTTGGGGATTAATTTTTTCTAAAATTTGGAGACATTTGAAATTTTTTATTTTTGTTACTGCCACAAAATTCTGACCTCATTTGTGGCAGTTCTACTGCTGATATATGTGTGGCCTTTTTATTTTTTTAAACTGTTCTTTGGTTATTGAAACTGCTTTTTAAAAATCATCACATTTAAGACATTTAGTAAGTAATTACTGGTTCATTTGGAAGTTGAAACATGTAAATTTTTAACAATTTTCTATTTTTTTCAAATCACAGCAAAATTGACCAAGCAAAATGTACAAAACCCCCAATTCTCCAAAAAGTAAAATTATGTATTATTATTACACCAAGGTTAAGAAATAGAATCTAATACCATCTAAAACTATTGAGCATTATCTATACAAAGTGATGGTGTATTTACCCTATTATCCCCCAAATTCCAAACTATTCCATAGGTGGTTATTTGTGCACAAAACTAAGAGATGTAAAAGTCTATTGAGAGTAGACTTATTCATCCAACAAAACAATGGAAAACAAATAACACCTCAAGTATCAGTTTGTAGAAGAATAAACAGCAATGATTTCTATACATCCACATAGTGAAATATTAGGTAGGGGTGAAAGTAAAAAAACTACAGCTCTAAACATCAGTATATATTCGTGTCACAGAGAATGTAGAAAAAAAGACATGTATGATGCATACACTTTGGGTTTTTTTGCATGAATTATCAAAATATCCAAAACTGTACATGAGCATATGCATTGTTATGAATTCTCAAGGAAGATAGGGAATCATAAATAGAAAATTTGGTTAGGTGACTTCCTCTGGTCTATGTGGGAGAAAGGAATGAGAAAGGGGTAAACTGGGAGGGGTGAGGATGGGGAGTTGATTACATGATACAAACACAGTCAGCTAGTTGCATGGACTTTCTTGGGTTTTTAAAACAATATTGGTAATATTTTATTATTTACTGGAATATGACTAAAGAAGTGCTTGTTTTTAGACCAACATATAGATTATATTTATCCTTTTTTGGATATATGGCATTTCTTATTTATCTTGCACCATTTACAAAATAATCAACTCAAAACAGATTAAAAACTTTCAAGGTGAGACTTGAAACTGTTTAACTCCTAGAAGAAAACACAAGGGGAAAAAAGCTGACATTGGTCTTGGTAATGATTTCATCAATGTGATATCAAAAGTACAGGCAATGAAAGCAAAGGTAGATGAGTGAGACTACTTCAGTGAAACAGTTTCTGTACAACAAAGGAAACTATCAATAGAGTGAACAGACAACTTGTAGAGGGGAGAAAATATTTGCTAACCACCTATCTGGTAAGGCTTAGTTTCCAAAATAGAAAAGGAACTCTTTCAACTCAATGGCAGAAAGCAAATAACCAGGTTTAAAAATGGCCAAAACACTGGAGATAACAAATGTTGGCAAAGATGTGGAGACATTGGAAGTCTTGCACACTGTTAGTGCTATGGTCTGAATGTGCCCTTCCCAAATTCATATGTTGAGATCCTAACTCCCAAACGTGATGATATTCTTGGGGTCTTTGGGAGGTACTTCAGTAATGCAGGTGAAACCTTCATAAATTGAATTGATACCTTAAAAGAGAGGCTACAGAGAGAACACTAACCCCCTTCCCCAAGTGAGGGCACAGGAAGAAGGCACTAGCTATGAAATAGGATGAGAATTTTCATCAGAATGCAACCATACTTGCACCTTGACCTCAGACTTCTCAGCCTCCAGAACCATTCATTTTTTTGTTGTTATAAGCTACCCAGTTGTGGCATTTTGTTATATAGCACTCCAAATGGACTAAGACATTGGTGAGAATGTAAAGTGGTGCACCTACCATGGAAAACAGAATGAAAGTGCCTCAAAAAATTGAAGATGGAACTACCATATGATCTAGCAATTCTGTTCCTAAGTAAATATCCCCAAGATTGAAATAAGGATCGTAAAGAGATATCTACCCTCCTGTGTTAATGGCAGCATTATTCACAATAATCAAACTATGGAAATAAGCCAAATGTCAACAGACAAAAGGATGAAGGAAGAAGGTATACATATACAACGGAATTTTATTCAACCTTAAAGTTAAAGGGAATGCTACAATTTGCTATAATGTGGATAGACCCGGAAGATATTATGCTAAATGAAATATTAGTCACAGAAGAACAAATACTGGCATGATTTCTCCTGTATGAGTTATCTAAAGTAGTCAAACTTACAGCAGCAGAAAATAAAGTGGTGGTTGCCAGGGGGCTGAAGGAGGAAGAAGAGGAGAAACTGTTGCTCAGTGGATATAAAGTTACAGTTACACAAGATGAAAAACTTCTAGATTTCTGCTGTGAAACTTGGTGTCTACAGTAACAATATGGTGTTGTGCCATATTGTTATCAAGAGGATTATATACCCAGAAATGGGATTGCTCCAATATATGGTAATTCTATATTTAATTTTTTGAGTGACTACCATACTATTTTCCATAACGCTGTACCAATTTCCATTCCCACCAGTAGTGCACAAGGGTTCCATTTTATTCCGTGGCATTGCCAACATTTACTATCTCTTGTGTTTTTGAAGACAGCCCTTCTGGAAGGTATGAAGTAACACCTCATTGTAGTTTTGATTTGCATTACCATGATCATAAGTGGTATTGAGCAGCTTTTTACATATCTGTTGGCCCTTTGTATGTTTTTTTTTTTTTTGGAAGAATATCTATTCAGTTCCTATTTTTTTTTTTTAAAGATTTTATTTGTCAGAGAGAGAGAGAGAGAGAGAGAACACGCAGGGAAAGCAGCAGGCAGAGGGAGAAGCAGGCTCCCTCTGAGCAAGGGACTCAGTCCCAGGACCCTGGGATCTTGACCCGAGCCAAAGGCGGATACTTAACCAACTGCACCACCCAGGCCCTCCTCTGCCCATTTTTTAATCAGATGCTTGTGAGATTTTTGTGTGTGTGTGTTTTTTTTTTGAGGGGGGGAGAGTTTGTTACTTAGTTGTATGGGTTATTATATTTTAGAAATTAACCCCTTGTCAGATATATGATTTTTAAATATTTTCTCCCATTCTGTATCATTATTCATGATATCCAAAATAAAACACGACTTAAGTGTCTGTCCATGGATGAATAGATAAAGATATGGTGTGTGTATAAATGCAATGGAACATCATTCAGCCACGAAAAAGAAGGAAATCCTGTTATAGGTGAGAACATGGATGGACCTTGAGGGCATGATTCTAAGTATAAGCCAGACAGAGAAAGACAAATACTGTATCACTTATATGTGGAATTTAAAGGAAAAAGAAAACCAAAACTCTATACTAAGACATAGAGTAGAATTGTAGTTTTCAGGGGCTGGGGAATGGGAAAAATGGAAAGATGTGAGTCAAAAGGTACAAACTTTCTGTTATAAGATGAGTAATTTCCAGAGATCTAATGTATAGCAGAGTGACTATAATTAGTGCTACTGACTATACACTTGAAAGTTGCTAAGAGAGTGGATCTTAAATATTCTCACCACAAAAAAGAAAAACGTAATTATGTGACAGGGTAAACGTTAGCTAATACTGTGGTTGTAATATATAATATATTTACAATATAAAAGTGTATCAAATCAACACATGCACAACTTAAAATTAACAATATATATTAACTGTATTTCAATAAAGCTGGAAATATATATATATATACATACACAAATACATCTCTGGGCACCTTGTACCAGTATAAAATGAACTGTGGGGTCTTTTTCTCAGGAATCATGCAGTCTGGGACCTCGTTCGTTGTCAGCTATGTCAAGGACACTCTGCTAGCATCTTGGATTCCTCCATTCATCATCCTTCCTTCCGCACCCCCAGCGAGATGTTAACACTGAATTGGCTACCACACAAGCATTGCAGGATGTTGAGGACCACTCCTCCTAGGATCCTAATGCTTTGTAAGTCTTTCCTAATCTTTTAGGACCCTAAGTAGGAGTTATCTTGTTGATAACCAAGGCCAAGGGGAGGATGAAAAGTCACCAGGACCACACATTCTAAAGAAAAACAACAGCCAGACTCCCCTGTGCTAATGGCTTACTAAGAAGCAACCAAAGGGGCTCTGCTGCCAGGAACCACTGCTTAGCCTGCAGACTTACTTCCCAGAATGGAGGAAGATTTTTGAATATCACTGGCTTTCTAAGGAAAGCCATGTTTATGTGAGAATCCCTCCAGCTCTGCTGGGGAGGCAGGAGCTCAAAGAGAAGGGGACAACTGCATGAAGGGGAGACTGCATTCTCTGCCCTCTACCCCCCACCCCGTACCTCTCCCTTGCCCACTGTGTAGTGGGTGGGGTTGGTGGGTTTCACAGTAGTTTCACAAATGAATGATAGTTCCCTAAATCTGTCACTTAAATTTATATTTCTAGGTATATTTCTCGTCTCGAGATCAGGCGAGATCAGGTGCGTTCAGGGTGGTATGGCCGTAGACAATAGGCAGCCTGTCAAAAGTTCACACATCCCAGTTCAAATAAGCTGCTCCACTTGTAAATTTATATTTCTAGGTATGAAGGGAAAGAAATGTGATTTAACCTATGGGCTCTTCGAGGTCAAGTGTAATTTCTTTCCTATGCATTTCCAGACATCATTTTTAAAAAAGTGACACCATGAAAAGGCTATTTTAAATTAGATGATCTACATTAAATAGTTATGTATTTTAAAATGTTGGTTTTCAGGTAAGATCAGATAGTTGGTTACTATACTGTTTTTTAAAATGGAAATTTCTAACTTAATTTTTAAATTAAATTATATATGGTAAAATTCATTGTTTCTGGTATACCTTTCTGAGTTTTGACAAATACACATGGTCGTGTAACCACCATCAAAATCGACATGCAAAACCATTCTGTGACCATCCCCACATTCCTTTGTGAAAATTCCATAAAGGAATTTTCTGTATGGCAGGTAAGATCTTGCCTGTTTTCTGACAAGGCAATTTGCTTCAGAGACAGACTTGGGCTTATGTGCAGGTGGAAAGTGAGGCAAAATATCCCACAGAGAGCATCAATGAATCTGATTTTTCGGAAGAAAGTAATATCTTTGAGTTTATTAGTTTGGATAATGACATACGCCTTCCCATAAGAGGTGCTCTAAGTGTGTCTACCTTTGACTTCTTTAAGAATAAAGTTCATTGGCTGACCATGGTTTTCTTTTCTTTTCTTTTTCTTTTTTTTTTTTAATTAAGATTTATTTATTTTGAGAGAGAGAGAGAGCACAAGCAGGGGAAGGGACAAAGGGAGAGAGAGTAGCAGACTCCCTGCTCAGCAGGGAGCCCGCCCTGGGACTCTATCCCAGGACACTGAGATTATGACCTGCGCTGAAGGCAGATGCCTGACTGAGCCATCTAGATGACCCTGACCATCGTTTTTCAACTGTATCCAGCTACGAGATGTGATTACCAAACCTGCCTCTGATGATCAGATTTAGTTTCTTTTGCTTCTTGGATTTGCCTGCTTCTACAGAATCCCATGGTTAATTCTCTTGTCTGTATTAATCGCCTTATATTTGCTATTTTGTCTTCAGTATCTAAAAGGATCTCCTAAGTGCTATAAATTTTGGAACATTGGAGAGGAGACATAAATAAGCATGTAGTCAGCATTTTCCAGCAAGAGTTAATATTCAGAGCTTTTAAATGGGTATGATAGGCAGCCTGTCACCCATCCAAGTACTAACCAGGCCCGACCCTGCTTAGCTTCCGAGATCAGACGAGATCGGGTGTGTTCAGGGTGGTATGGCCATAGACAATAGGCAGCCTATCAAAAGTTCACACATCACCAGTTCAAATAAGCTGCTCCACTTGTAAATGCCATGTGTGACAAGAGGTTCCACCACAGACTCAGAATTTCTCATTTTGCAGAGAAGAAAATCACAGTGAATTTTATTAATTAGTAAAAAAAATCACTTCTTCACACATTCAGGACTTACATAGGGAGGTAAACCATGTTTGTAGACAAAAATTGATACAAGTAATAAAAAATAGAAATTGTGGTTTCATTAACTTATAATTTTAACTTAATTCCCAAATGAAGAAATTCTGTAACTAAAAATAATCATCCAAATATATATATTTTGTATGTGTGTATATATTTAGATGTGTATGTGGAAACATGAATATTTAAGAAGACAGTCATTGGATGAGGTGTGGAGAAACAGTCATGACTATAATTTATCTTTTTCATAGTAAAAAACAATAAGGGTGCTGGAAGTAATTTGCTCTTATCTGTAAATTTTAAACTGCATATATTATTTGACTCAAAATTCAGCTTCTAATTGTCTAGATTGTATTGAATGAGCGTATAATGACCTGTACAGTCATGTTCAATACAACATTGCTAGCAAAAGTACTTAATACCTTAAAAGGAATTGTGTATGTACTTGTATATTATAATTATGTACATATTTATACAAGGATATACGATTGACTGTTAAATGAAAAAAGATAGTTACAGAGAAATATCTTTGTTTATTCTTCTGTTTCTATTTTTATCTGTTCATCTGTTATCTACCTATATTTATTATCTATCATATCTATCTCTATATATTATCTATTACCTATCATCTTTTTCTCAACTCTATCTTCATAAGGCCTTTTCTTTGTGTGTCTGCATCAAATTTCCTTTTGCCTCTTTTTTATAAAGATACTTGTGATGATATTTAGGGCTCACCTAGATAATTTAGGTGTATAGATATGTATATATAGATATACACATATGTATATGTACTATGTGTAGTATGCATATTATATATAATATGTAGTAAGTATACATATACTGTGTATGTGTGTATATGTGCATAAGTATATAGGTATCTATGAATGTGTAGATGTAATAATACATATTATTACAAATGTAATATATGTGTTATTATACATAGATACATACATGCATATAGATACACATACACGGACACATATCTATATATACACTATATATATTTGTGTGAGGTATTAGCATAGTTAAATATCTGTACATTTATGCATATATTCAACCATTTGTGCATATTAAACATTTTCAAGGAGGATAGTTATGCATTAAATAATCCATATATTTAACATTCTCTTTTGTGGTTAATTTAAAAACTTCTGACCTGTTGTGCAACCTAGGCAGTCTCTCCTGCTCTTAACCTCTGCTGATCAATATGTGTAAGAGAACTTCAGTTTAATTTCTCCATAAATGTGCCAAAAGGATTTGCCTGCATGGATATCTTTGATGGTGTCTAGTTAAATATTTCAAAGGACAAATGTAAACGCAATAGTCACTTTATTATAATAAAGGAACACTTTTTGCACTTATCAGATTTGGTACCCTCCCATTGAGTTTGCATGGAACGGTGCTAGATTCAAGGATTCTTTTCTAAACCTTGGCTTTCTTCACTGATTAAAAAAAATGCCGGTTAGATTAGGGTGACAAATTTAAGAATGACACACAACCTATGCATAAAATTTTAATACTTTAACCTTAATATTTATGCAAGCCTATGAGACAGAAATTATTCTCACATTTAAAATTAGGAAGTTGTGGCTTAGAAGGTCTGAATATTGTGTCAAGTTTACTCAGTGGTAGATGGGATTTGAAATTAAGACTTTCATCTGCCAAATCTCTTACCACTGAGCCAGACAACAAAGCAGATAAGTTAAATAGCTCTGATTAAATCTCTTCCTACTTCAAACCCTGTAGGGGTCTTCCACTTAACTTTGAGGTAAAGATCAAATTACCCATCATGCAATTCAGGGCACACACTGTCCTCTAGCCCAGGTCCCCAAAGTGGGCCATTCCAATGGTCAAGTAGGATTTTTTTTTTTTTAACATTTCAGGTTATGAATTTGTACTATCATTTTACAAGATGTTCCCATTAAGGGAAATTGATTAACAGGAACATGAGAACTCCCTGCATTAGTACTTAAGGTTAGGAGAAACTCCACTGATCTCAAAATAAAAAGGTTAACACAAATCAAATCTCCAATTAAGTCCTGTGTGCTCCTGGCATTGCAAAATACTGAGTCCAAGTTATATTTCTAATTACAATTCCCCAAATCCTTTCTTCTCTTCTTTTGATTCTCCTTTTCCTCCCAACTCAATAGCTTAGAAAGATTTCACATCTCTCTTCTATCTTGGTTTCAAAACACTATTACCATCTCCCCTCCCCATACTTCTGGATACATCTGATCAAACTATCCCAAATTTGCTGCTTAGAGAAGACCTATGGATAATGCATTTGTGAGGCATCTCTCACCGATGTTTTAGAGCCTCTAGACAGAACACAGAATACCTCAGCATCTTACCTGCTAGGAGCCATCTCACCACCATTAAGCTCCTCACCATCAGATGGAAAAAGAGGATTCCTCAGATGGGTGGAAATAGTGGAGAAGTAAAGTGAACCCAACAGGCACCATCCTTAGAGCTGGAGACTCCAGTCTCCATTGCCTTCTCTGTAAAGGTAGTTGTGGTATGGAGATTTGATGGGAAGACTGCTGTGGGTCAGTCTTTCCTGAAATAATGGCTTTTACTTTCTGATGAAAAACATTCTGAAAGTGCATGTTTCCATAAATGCAGCCTGGCTCCTTGTGGGCTGAGCCAAGGGTTGGGAGAGTAAACAGCTCCTACTTAAATATGCACAGAGAACTTGCCTGGTGTTCCTTTCAAGTCCATACAAGGTCTTCTGTTACCATGTATGTCTTTGTCTTGTTGACACTGTGGGTTGAGGGAAGGAAAAAGGGAATAGTCCATACTAAGTAGGAGTCTAGGAAAGTGGAAAAGCTCCTTCACCTATAAGCAAGTTTCATTTGGAAATGGGTGGATTGTCCCTGTGCCATATGTTATAACGTCTCTGTGGGTTTCTTCCACAGACTTGGTAAAAATGTCTTTCTTCTTGACATGGATCAAAGTTATTTTTATCATTGCCTTGGCATTTCCTCATTTTTCCGGTAAGTACATTTTTCAGTCCTCGATGAAATATTTCCCATATCTTAGAAATGCAGCAAATAACTGCTATTATCTAGAAATGGAGGAATTTGATTTATAGGATTTATAAATCTTAAACTGGCAAAATGAAACTGAGTATGTTAGAAATACCTTTTGAAATTGCATCAGTGAGTTCCCTTATCTCATCTCCCACCTTAGAGATGTGGAGACAAAGAGGTGGGTTCGGATGAATTTATAGAATGAACTTATTTTTTTGTTGATCTATGACAAAAGATATTTACTTTTTTTTTTTTTTTTTCCTTTTTGGCAGTCAGATTCCATGGTTGCTAAATGCAGAGTGTGGAAAGTAATGGTGTCGTCTAGGTCTGACATTCCTTGAAAATCTGATTTGTTGTTTGCTACCTCTGAGTCAAAGGCTTGTATAAGGAAAGAATGATTCCTCTGCTAACAACTTATGCTCCTTATAGCCCAAGGTAGCCCATGAATTTCAGAATAAAGTACCTGTGAGGTAGTGGAGAGATCCCTAATATTAGACCTGAGTACTAATTAATTAAATAATAATCAATTTTCTTCATATTAAGCGACTTTTTGCAAGGCATATAAGTGGCACTAAGCAAATCATTCTCTTCTCCAACTAAGATGTCTTATCTATAAAAATGGGGAAAAATCACCATTATAGTATTTATAGGAGGGTTTGATTATTATTAAAGAATACATAAGATAATTTTCACAGAGCGAGGCTAATTTGGAATTATTTTTCTATATCTGAATTTAGTTTGTGAACTTACTGTTTTGATACTGCTATAAAAGGCTCATCTCATTATTTGCAGGGTCTTGATTAGGCAATTTGTGTAATATTTTGCTACTAAAAGATGTGGGTACTTTTCACCAGAGGCTCTGATGGTGTTCTCTTCTTCCTTATCTTATTTTTAATTTGTGTGTGTGGGGGGGCTTGGTTGCAGAAACTTCTTTTAAAGGTTTCCCAGAAAGTCGTCAAATGGTAAGTTAATACTGATTACTTCAGGAATTAAATTTTATTTTTTATATTGTAAGTTTTAACAGCAAATTTCACTGTGTACGACAGAATGATCCTTCAAAAGTAACAAACAGTTTTATTATTACATTAAGTTCAATAAACAGAATCTTGCCAGACAAATAAAATCATTTGACATTAAAGAAAAGGTAAGGGGCACCTGGGTGGTTCAGTGGGTTAAAGCCTCTGCCTTTGGCACAGGTCATGATCCCAGGGTCCTGGGATCGAACCCCGCATTGGGCTCTCTGCCCGGCAGGGATACTGCGTCCTCTTCTCTCTCTGACTGCTTCTCTGTCTACTTGTGATCTCCATCTGTCAAATAAATAAATAAAATCTTTAAAAAAAAAAAGAAAAGGTAAAGATATCTCATTACTTAAAAATTCCATTATTAGTTATAGCCTTGTTATAGACAAGTGTCAGTTATGGGTTAAAGGGTGTTTAAAGTACAACTGTTTATTCTAGAAAAATAAGAGGATTAAAAAAAAACAAAGACATTTAGAAAACAGGTTATGTAAGAATATACACATTATTGTTTACTTCTGTAAATAATCAACATTTCCATCATTAAGCAAATTACATATCTATATGGTTATATACACATATGCAAACAATCATATATATGAATTCATACAACTGGGGTAATAATCTGAAACTATCAGATTACATAGTAGTGGAACTATTGAGAAAGGCAAGGGAATTATTAAAAATTTTCTTATTTCCTGTGGTATGAAATATAGTTGGTTTTTAAACTGCATGGGTCTGTTTATACACAGATTTTTTTTTTAACAGGACAGTACAGTCTGTCGTCCTTATGATTTTCTTAATATTTTCTTTTCTCTAGCTTTATTGTAAGAACATCATATATAACACATATATAAAATATGTGTTAATTGACTGTTTACGTTGTCATAAGGCTTCTGGTCAACAGTAGAGTATTGGTATTTAAGTTTTGGGGGAGACAAAAGTTATATGTGGAATTTCAACTGTGTAAGGTAGGGGGGTCCATACCTCCAAGACTCTCACTGATCAAGGGCCAACTGGGGAAAATCTGACCTTAGTATGAGGAGAAGTGCAGGCAAAGTGCCCAAATTATAAAAATACATTTAGCCATTTGAAATTTTTTTAGAAAAATAATGAGTGTGTAAAAATATACTAAAAATATTTAATGTGTAAGTGGACTTGTGGGTACATTGATGTTTATTTTTTAAACCTCAATATAGAATATATTTATTCCATTTAAATGCATAACATTTTCTATTAAGGTTAAAGGACATTTTATTTAAAAAGTTCATTACTTGATACATTTTATGTTGTCTCTTTATGTTTAACAGCCAAGCTGTGAGGTCTATATGCATCCATCACATTTCTGCACAAGAGAAAAGGATCCAGTCTGTGCAACCAATGGTCAGACTTATTCCAACACATGCGTTTTCTGCAATGAACAACTGTAAGAACAACTGTAAGAGAATTTAAAAATAGCATAGTGTGCAGAGGTTGTGCCACAAGCAGGTGGGTTTTGCCTGCTCAGCAGCACTGCACATGTTCCCCCCACACCTGAGGCTGTTTAGCTCTTCCTACACACTACCCCACAGCTTGAAACCTGCACAGACCTGAGAGGGGAGAGGAGTAGAGATTTTCAGATTAAAGGAGACTAAATATGTAAGACTAAATATGGCTCTCCCCAAATAATGAAGAAACCATCATAGAATGATAGGAAAACCCATGTTTTTGATAGCCTAGGCACGGTATATACAGAAAATAGCTACTCTCTCTGTAAAAGCCACAGAAACACACTTGTACTTTTCCCTGAAATTCTCATTTCTGGAAGCAGTTTTGTATTTGAGCTCTCAAATATAACACTGTGGATATTCTGCAAATGTATAATTCAACCAGTTGAACTTAATTTAATTATCATGATTTACTAATGACAGTCTAGTGACTGATATAATTCCAAAGTCCAGATGATAAATGGTAGGTAGTCTCCCTGGTGTAACTGCAAGCTAATATGGGCAGTATTGAGGAAGCTACAGAACTCTGAAATCCATCACAGCGGGCTTGTTCATGCTAAGAAGTGCTTCCCTGATGCTCCGCTCTGTCTCTTGAACTCCACGACACACTCCAAACCTTTTTTAGAAGCAGGGCATTCTGGAACCTTCCATGAAAACCCCTTTCCTGTATCCTTCACTCAAAAGGAGTTTGCAGTCTTTCAGTTTGGTCAATTTTTCTGACCTATTTTCTATCACATATATTTTCTCTCCTTTAATCTGAAAATCTCTACTCCTCTCCCCTCTCAGGTCCGTGCAGGTTTCAAGCTGTGGGGTAGTGTGTAGGAAGAGCTAAACAGCCTCAGGTGTGGGGGGAACATGTGCAGTGCTGCTGAGCAGGCAAAACCCACCTGCTTGTGGCACAACCTCTGCACACTATGCTATTTTTAAATTCTCTTCATTGTGGAGCACTTAGTGCAATACCTAGAGATTTTAAATGTTTTTTTTTTTTAAATAATTTCCTTTTCTTTCTTTCTTTACAGTGAAAGTGGCGGAGCATTTCAGTTTGGTTATTATGGTCGATGCTGATTTTGCCTGAGCTACACATTCCTACGGCTTTTATTGTGATCCAGTTTTGTGGTAGATTCTACAACCAGTTAGAATCTACTCAGGGTTTTAAATTCCTAGATAACCAGACAAAGACTTCTATTGTATTAAGATGGAATATGTTGTTGAAGAATTTTCCTAAGACCCTATGATTAAGAGATTTTTTTCTTTTTTATCTCCAGTTATTCAAAGACAACTGAAAAATTATCTTAATTGTGTGATTCTTAACTGAGCAAGATAAAACCTAATGCAATTTAAAAGCATAAATATTTCAATCAACACAATGCTCAATAATATTATCCTTTTAAAATACCCTTTCTTTCGTTTCTTAGTGGATAAAAAGACATGAATACTTTTGGTAACTATAATTAAAGAAATATTTTCAAAGATGAACAAATAATAAATTTCTTCTCTATTTATTAAAAATACATACACTTGGGCTCCTCTTTATCCTAAACAATCAAAACCTCTAAGAGAGGGATCTGGGAATTTGATTCTAATATGTACTCCAGGTTAACCTTATGATTACAAGTGTCAGGCAATATGTGCTTAAATTCTAAAACATGGGTCTATCATTGAATGACTTAGAGAGTCTGTTCAAAGATATTGTAAGATTTCCGAGGTTTGTAAGATAATTTATATAATTTTCTTTTTCTCTCATGGATCTATCAAGAGAAAAGTTGGTGATCCTGGGGTGCCAGACAACTCTGTTTTCATCAATACAGTCTATCCATTTGTGACCCAAGTCCAGTGATTCTCCATTTTTTTGATCTCTCAGCCAACAAGAAACAAGCTTTATTTGGGTGGTTATATGTTCATTTGATGCTTGATTTTAATGGCAGAAATGTAGACTGATTACTAGAAGACAAGTATCAATCTGCTACACTATCAGGCCTGCTCTCTTTTTCACTAAACACTTCCACCTCTAAAAGATTGATGTATGTGGGAGTTACCTATTCATTTACATCTTTAGTATTGATTCTTAATGAAAATGTCCATTAGAATGTAGACATTAGAGCCATATTATAGAAATTCTTTCAGTTGGGGCGCTTGGGTGGCTCAGTGGGTTAAAGCCTCTGCCTTTGGCTCAGGTCATGGTCTCAGGGTCCTGGGGTCCAGCCCCGCATTGCATAGGGCTCTCTGCTCAGCAGGGAGCCTGCTTTCTCCTCTCTCTCTCTCTGCCTGCCTCTCTGCCTACTTGTGATCTGTCTCTCTGTCAAATAAATAAATAAATAAATAAATAAATAAATATCTTTTTAAAAAAATGCCTTCAGCCATTTTCATAGACTTTTTTTGTTATAGAGGACATTTATAAAAAACATTCAGTGAATGCTGGTAAATTTATACATGTATTGTTTTTCCTTTTATTTAACATATTATTTTAAAAAAATCACTACCATCTGTTAAGCCCTGTATTAATGGTAGGGAAATGTTGCTAGGAAAAGTAGGTACTACTATTGTCTTCTAGGATCTTTGGGTATACTGGTGGAAGTTAGTATCCATCAGCGATGGGAATTCTACCTCATTGATTGTCCTCCTCTGTATTTACCCAAAGGAATTAAAAATTTGTGTCCACACAAAAATCTTTATAATGTAGTAGCTTTATCCATAATTGCCAAAACTTAGAAGAAAACAGGCTATCCTTCAATATGTTAATGGGCAAAAAAAACTGTGGTAATCCAGACAACAGAATATTATTCAGCCGTAAAAAGATGAACTATTGGGACGCCTGGGTGGCTCAGTTGGTTAAGCGGCTGCCTTCAGCTCAGGTCATGATCCCAGCGTCCTGGGATCGAGTCCCACATTGGGCTCCTTGCTCGGCAGGGAGCCTGCTTCTCTCTCTGCCTCTGCCTGCCATTCTGTCTGCCTGTGCTCGCTCGCTCTTTCTCTCTCTCTCTGACAAATAAATTTTATTTATTTAAATAAATAAAATCTTTAAAAAAAAAAAAAAGATGAACTATCAAGCCATGAAAGACATAGAGGAAACTTAAATGCATATTACTAAGTGACAGAAGCCAATCTGGAAAGGCATATTTTTTATGATTCCAACCATATGGCATTAATGAAGAAGCAAAACTATGGAGACAGTAAAAAGTTCAGTATTTGTCAGGGGAGAGACATCAAAAGGAAGAGCACAGGGAATGTTTAAACCAATGAAAATACTCTTGTGATATTATAATGATAAATATATTTCATTAAACTTTTGTCCAAACTTATAAATGTACAATACCAAGAGTAAGCCATAAGGAAAACTATGGCTTTAGGGTAAGTATGATGTGTCAGTGTAGATTCATCCTTGGTAAAAATATACCATTTTAGGCGCCTGGGTGGCTCAGTCAGTTAAGCTTCTACCTTCACCTCAAGTCATGATCCCAGGGTCCTCAGATTGAGTCCCGCCTCAGGCTCCCTGCTCAGTGGGGAGCCTGCTTCCCCCTCTCCATCAGCCTGCCTCTTTGCCTACTTGTGCTCTTTCTCCCTCTGTCAAATAAATAAAATCTTTAAATATATATATATATATATATATATATATATATATATATATATACACACCATTTTAGTAAATGATGAGAACAGGAGAGCCTATACATGGGGAAGGAGCAGAGAATATAAAGGAAATCTCTGTATCTTCCTCTCAATTTTCTTATAAATCTAAAACTGCACGAAAACAATAAGGTCATAAAATACCAATTGAGATGTGTATGGATTTATTTTGACTCCTTACTCTATTTTATTATTTTGTGTCAATCTTTATGCCAGTACCATACTTTCCTCACTGTATCTTTGTAGTGTGTGTTAAATCTAGGTATGTAAATCCTCCAACTTTGTGCTTTTTCAAGATTATTTTGGCTACCCAGAGTCCCTTGAAATCCAATATGAATTTTAGTATTAGATTGTCAATTTTGGCAAAAAACAAGGTGGGAATTTTGATCAGGATTACATTATATGTACAAATTGCTTTAGGGATTATTGGTATTTTAACAAGATTAAGTCTTCCAAACTATTACCATGGGATCTGTTTCCATTTCTTTAAGTTTTCTTTAATTTCTTTTAGCAGTGCTTTTTAATGTTCTTAAATTTAAAAAAAAAAAGAATCTCTTAAAAATTCAGCTTGTATTTATGTTTCTTCTTTTAAAAATGTTTTTATTTGAGGATAGATGATACACAACGTTATTTTGGTTTCAAGTATACAACATAGGGATTCAATATCTCTATATGCTGTGCTCACCAATTGTACCTACCTAATCTGTCAATATGACACTATTACAGTATCATTGACTGTATTCTTAATGCTGTGTCCTTTATTCCTGTGACTTATTCATCCATCTCCCACTCCCCTTCACCCTTTTTGTCCATCCCTCCAACCCCCTTTTCTCTTGCATTCCCCACTTTGTTCTCTGTATTTTTAGGTCTGTTTCTTAACAATTTTTTAAAAAATTCTTAGTGTACAAAGGTTTCATTAGTTAAATTTATTTCTAAATGTTTTACTATTTTAGATATGTGTAACTTGTGTAAATGGAATTGGTTTTCTTCATTTTGGGGGAAATTATTCATCATTAGAGCATGAAATACAATGGATTTGTTAAATATTGATTTTTATGGTCTCTAATTTTGCTGAACTTTTTAATTTGCTCTAATAGATTTTAAAATTGTTTTATTGTAAAAAACACATAACCAAAATTCATCATCTCAACCATTTCCAAATGTGCAACTCAGTAATGTTAAATATATTAACATTTTGTACAACTAATCTCCAGAAATTTTTCATCTTGTAAAACTGAAACTTTACCCTCATTAAACAACTGTGCACTTCTTCTCCCCAAATCTCCTGGCAGGTAGGATTCTACTTTCTACTTCTATGAATTTGACTTTTTTTATGAATTTTATGAGTGGAATCATGCAGTGTTTATCTTTTTGTAACTGGTTTATGTCACTTTGCATAGTATCTTCAATATTTATCCACATTATAGTATTGTCATGATTTACTTCCTTTTCAAGGTTGAAAACCATTACATCATAGTACATGCCACATTTTATTTACCAATTCATCCATTGATGGACACTTGGATTGTGTCCTACTCTTGACTATTGAGAATAGTGCTGCTATAAATATGAATATGCCAATATTTCTTCAAGATCCTCATTTTAGTATTTTTGGAAATATACTTTTAGTGACCATGTGTCTATGTGTCTTGGTGTGGACTTCCTGGGATTGATTTTGTTGAGGAATCTCTGTACCTCCTGGATCTGGATTTCTGTTTCCTTCCCTAGATTATGAAAAATTTCAGCTATTATTTCTTCATAAATATTCTGCCAAAATTGTTCTGGGATCCCTATAATGCAAATGTTATTATTATGCTTGATGGAGTTGCTGAGTTCTCTAAGTCTCTTCTCATTTTGCATAATTCTTTTCTTCACTTTCTTAGCTTGATTACTTTCCATTACTCTGTCTTCCAGGTCATTAATTCATTCTTCTGTTTCCTTTAGCCTGCTATTCATTCCATCAGCTGTATTTTTAATTGTATTCATTGTGTTCTTCATCTCTGATTGGTTCCTTTTATCTCTGTGTAAGTGTCTCACTCCTCTATTCTTTTCTCAAGTCCAGTGAGTGTCTTTATATCATCAAATTCTTTCAACTCTCTATTAGGTATATTACTTATCTCAGTTTTGCTTGTGATTTTGTCCTATCCTTTCATTTGGGAGACATTCCTCTGTCTTTTATTTTTCCTAGTTCTCTATGTCTGTTTCTACATGTTAGGAAAGCCAGCTACTTCTCCTGCTCTTGAAAGTAGTGGGTGGGGCACGCATTTTTAAAAAGGTGGCACTGGTCCTCTTTCACAGGGGATATGCAGCTGCTATTGGAGACCAGGGCCAGTCAGGGCTGCTCCAGCAAGAGTGCCAGAGCTAAGCTCTTCTAGAGGCAAGTGCAGCTGACTTTTACTGCTGTAAATACTCACAAACTTCAGTGTCTCTGATTTCCACAACCAAATATTATGGGGACTTATCTTCCCTATGCATGTTCCCTGGTGTCATAGTCTGTTTCTTTTCCCTCTCCACACTCCTTCCTTCCAGCTCCCTCCCTCCTGTGGCCTGCATATTTTAGCTCCCCACCCTGTCTCTGCTCTTCCTACCCTCTTCATTGTGGCCTCTTCTCTACATTTAGCTGTGCAGTTTGTTCTGCCAGTCTTTGGGTTGATTTCTGGGTTATTTGTACTGATGTGAGTGTTATCTAGTTGTATCTTTGGGATGAAGTAAGCTTAGGGCCCTCTTATTTTGCCATTTCTCCCAGATATTCCAGTTTATGATTTTTGATTGGGGAGTTTAATTTATTCACATTTAAATAGCTATTAATAGGGAAGAAATTATTATTGCGAATTTTAACTTGTTTTCTCTATATCTTATAGATCTTCTGTTCCTCATTTCCTTCCTTACTGCTTTCCTTTGTATTTAGTTGATTTTTTGTAGTGACATATTTTAATTCCCTTCTTATTTTCTATGTATATGCTGTAGAAATTTTCATTGTTGTTTCCATAAGAACTACATATAACATACTAAAGTTGTAATATAAATATACTATTGGTTTTTTAGAGTTTTTATTTTAATTCCAGTTATTTAACATATTTGAATATACTATTGTTATAACTATCTATTTTAAATGGATAACACTTAACTTTAATTGCATAAAGTTTACTCCATTCCAGGCCTGCCCCTTCACTTTATTTTATTGACCTCACAATTTCTCTTTTAATATTGCCTATTAACTAACATGAATTTAAAATAATTTTTATGCCCTAGTCTTTTAAATCCTATAAAAGAATAAAAAGTGGATCTATGGACCAAAATTACAATAATATGGGTTTTATCATTGTCCATGCATTTATATTCACTGGAGAACATTTTCATATCATTTTGAGTTATTCTCTATTGGCCTTTCACTTCAAATTGAAAGTCTCTCTTTATAATTTCTTGTAGGGTAGCTTTAAAGGTAATGAGCACCTTCATCTTTTATTTCTCTGGGGGTGTCTTAATTTACTCCCTCATTTTTGAAGGACAATTTTGCCAAACACAGAATTCTCACTTGGCATTTTTTTTTCTTTCTCACATTAAATTTATCATCCACTATCTTCTGTCCTTCAAGATTTCTACTGAGAATTCTTGGTCCTAATCCCTGCTGACAATACACAGAAGAAGGGAACTCTAATGTATATCTTTATGTATATCTATGTATATATAATGTATATCTTTCCTGCAGATTCAGTTCTAGGCCTCAGTTTGCTTTTTTCTCAAATACCCTGCACCAGAAGGCTTGTCAGCCACAGGCATTTTTAATGGTGTCTATGTAAATAATTCAAAGACCTACAGTAAGCATAATACTCATTTTACTATAAAAAAGGATATTTTCTCTATTCATGAGATGTGAGTTCTTCAGTTAAATTGGCACAAAACATTACTAGTCTCAAAGTTTCTAAATTCTGGGCTTCCTCACTACTAAATATAGCAGATAGGATTAAGGTGGCACATGCCTACCAAACACACAATTTAACTGCAGATAGTTTAAATGTTTTATCCCTATTCTTCACACACATATAAGATAGATACTATACTTCTCATAAAAACAAACTGTGGATTCAAACTATGATTGAATACTGAGTCAAGGTTACTCAGTGATAGACAGGATTTGTACTTGGGTTTTTCAATGGCCAGAGCTCTTTCCACTGAGTCAGACTGAGGAAGGTTAGTTAATAAAGGAGAAAATAATAATGAACAAATATCTCCCTTTTCTTTTTTTCTTTTTAAAGTTTTATTTATTTGAGAGAGAGAGAAGGAATGAGTAAGGGGAGGGGCAGAGGAAGAGGGAAACAAGCAGACTGCCAGCTGAGCAGGGAGCCTGACACAGGGCTCCAACCCAGGACCCTGAGATCATGATCTTGAGCCAAAACCAAGAGTTGGATGCTCAACCAACCGAGACACCCAGGCACCCCTCTCCCTTCTCTTTAAAAGCTTCCTATGTCTCTCAAATATCTCTGATGGAAAGAACAAATTTTAACCACATAATTTAAGACAGTGTCCCATCCTATTTCAACTTCATTCCCCAGATTTCTTTCTCCTGCTCTAAAAAAATGACTTCTGGAGACCAAATACACAGGATAGTTATTATTGTCAACAATACTGTTTTATGAACTTTAAAGCTGTTAGGAGTCTAGGTTTTAATTGTTCTCACTACAAGAAGAGGAAGAAGAAGAAGAAGGAGGAGGCAGAGGAGGAGGAGGAGGTGGGGGGAGGGAGGGGAGGAGGAGGAGGAGATTTAAGTGATGTGATAGAGATGTTAGCTAATACTCCATTGATAACCATATTGCAATATCAACATTTGGCTCACCTTAAATTTACACAATTTAAGGTGATTGTATGTCAATTGTATTTCTATTACAAAAACATATTTGCATCCTGTCTTCTTAATAATCTTCCTTAAACCTGGCTGCCCTTGAAACTCATTGGGAACTCTTATAATGTACTAATGCCCGGGACTCATCTACTAATAATCAATTCACAATTTTGACTGCAGGACAAGGTATTCATACTCTTGAAGTTTCCCATATAATTCTAATATGCCTGTAGTTTAAAAAAAAATAAATTAAATGCTTAGGTCATTAATTATTAGATTATCATTCCCAAACTCTTCTTTTTCCTGCTTTTGATCCTCTTGTCCTTTTTCCATTCACTTGCTAGGAAAGCTTTCCTGTGTATCTTTGGATCTGATCTTAGGATAAGATATCTTAGCGTCTAGGATCTTAGGATCTAAGATGCTTCCCTGTACCTCTGGGGATTAAGTTGTCCTCAAACCTCCTGTTGAGGAAGATCTATTGAGAAGTAGTGTGACATACTTTACAGTCCCAAAGAAAGACAAGAATATCTCTGCGTCTTTTCTGCCCTGGGGCCATCAATCTTACCCCATTAATCTCCTCCCCCACAAACAAAGAAAAGAAACTTAACTGGAAGGAGATGGCTGAGGAGGAAACATAAATAAGGTAGCCATAGTGTCCAGAGCTGTTGACTCCCTATTATCTCTCTGTGTCAGGTGAGTCAGGTGGGGTATCTATGGAGGTGGCCCTGGTGTGTGGCACTGCTGTGAGGATTGCTCCAGGTCTGTATTTCCAGAGATGATCAGTTCTTATTTCCTGAGGAAAAGAACTGAGATTCAAATGTGTAGTTTTTAAAAATGTAGCTTAGCTTTTTCTTTAACTACAAGTTGGGAGAATAATCAGTCCTTCCATTTTGTTAATAGATATTATGGGGGACTCTCTTGTATATCTTTGTGGGGAGGTTCCATCTGATGAGACAATGTTTTACTGAATCATAGGATTGTAGGAAGGTAAAAGGGAATAGTAATTCCTTTAGAAGTAAAACATATTTAAAAACTGGTTTCTGGATTCTTTCCAGGTATCCCATTTAGCATATATCAATGTTATAAATGTTCTTAAAGCTTTCTTCCACAGCTTAATTAAATGTCCCTCTTGTCTTCAAGAATCAAAGTTTTTTTCATCATTGCTTTCTTATTTCCTTGTTATTCTGGTGGGTTGATTTTTATTCCTGGATGGAACACTATGTATACTAGAAAAAAATGCAAGAAGCAATTGCTATAATTTTGGAAAAGAGAAACTGATTTTATGGAGTTTGGAATTCATAAACCAGTAAAATGAAACAGGCACATGATCCAAATGCCTTCAATTACTTTCGTTATTCTCATTTCCTACATTACAGACGTGCAAGGGAATGGTAGGTTACAATAAGCAGTAGTTTTTAGGTCTTTATTCATCTGTAACTCAAGAACTTCAACTAAATTCTTTTTCCTTTTAGGGTCCAGATTTCATGATTTCTAAGTGCAAATGTGGGAAGAATAATGTCTTCGAGGTCCGACATTCCTCCATAACCTGCTTTGTTGTTTGCTAGCTCTGAGTCTACTAAGTTAAAGCTTTGTGAAGAGGAGGATTCATTGATTCTTTTTTTTCTGACAACTTATCTACCTATGAAGCTCAAGATTGTTGATGAATTTCAGAATAAGGTAGTTGAGGGATATCTATTGGAGCCCCCCAAATAGGGCAAGTACTGATTAATTTTTCCTACTTAAGTAAATGCATGCAAAGCATTTTCTTCCTTGATAGTAGGATAGCTCCTTTAAAATTTTATTTAAAAGATAGTATCTTCAAGCAGAGTATGAGATGTTATTAAGAAATAGCATACACACTGGTTTTCCACATACCTAGATTAATTTGGAAATTAAATTTTTAAAAGATTTGTCTCATTATAAATTTGTTTAACTACTCCCACAAAATTCTCATTTATTAGGTGCAATGAGTAGGCAATTTACTTCAATTTCTGCTGCAAATAGATCTAGATGCCTCTTACCAGAGACTACGTCATTTGTTTGTTTGTTTGTTTACTTGTTTTTAACTTTTCTTCTCTGCTTTGGTCGCAGAAAATGGCTTTGTAAAACCATCCATATTTAGAACAAAGTTTCAGTAAATTATTACTGATTTATTTGGAAGTAAGATAAAATTTTAATCTTATTTTATTGAAAACTTTAACACTAAATTTACCAAATGTACAATAGAATGAGGTTTCCAAAAGTAAAACATCTATTTTTTTATTATACCAAATTCAAGAAATATAATCTAGCCAGCAATACAAAACCATTTGCCACTACCTACTTTATTATATAAGATGATAAAATGCATATTATTCTACCCCAAGATGCTATTTATTGGCAATAAAATGCTGTTGTGCACAAGAATCTGAGAAAGGAAACCTGGGTGGCTCAGTTGGTTAAGCATCTACCTTTGGCTCAGGTCATGATCCCAGGGTCATGGGATTGTGTGCCACATGGGGCTCCCTGCTCAGCAGAGAGCCTGCTTCTCCCTCTGCCTCTGCTGATCGCCTTCCTTGTGGCCTCTCACTTTCTCTCTGTCAAATAAATAAATAAAATCTTTTTTTTTTTTCAAAAAGAGTCGAAAAAGAGAAGAGTGTGTTGAAGTAGAATTATTCATCCTCATAAAACAAGTTAAAAAAATGAACAACCAAATGATAAATTTAGGGTTAAAAAATAATGACTCCATACATTCACATAGTGGAATGTTACACAGAGGTGAAACTATAGCTCTAAATAATAGCAGCGTATATATATGATCACAAAGAATTGTAAAAAGCAAGTCCTATAAGAATATATATATATTGTTTTCATTGTATAAATTACTAAGATATCCTAAAGTAAACATATATATGAATACATGTATGAATTTGAAATATATAAATATTGAACTTTAGTAATATGTTTATTGATATGCAGTGAAATTACAGAGGAATGCAGGAACTACTCAACAGAAATTCGGTTTGGTGATTTCCTCCGGTAAAGGGGGCTGAAGGAGATGTGATCTGCTGGAGAAGATCATTAAGTATGGATTTGCTACATAATAAAAATACTTGTGCCAATTACTTGGCCTTTTTCTTAGCAGAGGGTTTATATATCTAAAGAAATGATAATTTTTAAAACTTCCTACTGGGTTATTTATACACAGATATTTGTCTTTGTACCTATATATTGATTATATTTACCTTATTGTGTATATATGATGTTTCATATAAAAATGAATTTTATTCAAATGTTCATTATCCAGTAAACTTATGTTGCCTTTCTGTTTTACAATCACTTTGTGGAGTATATGATAATCCAGCACAAACTTGCAAACTTGCAGAGAATATTATCCAATATGGTCAACCAATGGCCAAACTTATTGGAATAAATATGTTTTTTGCCTTGCCATGATGTAAGACCATGGTAGTAAATGTGTGCTTTCTAAGAAATGAAATGACAATTGTAGAATCTTAGTACATCTGTCTTGCTGACACTCTAAACACAGAATACACAGAAAATTACTAATATTTCTGTAAAAGTCAAAGAAACACACTTGTATCTTTCCTTGAAATTCTAATTTCCAAAAGTTTCACGTTTGAGCTCTCAGACCATAATCATGCTGGGTGTTCTGCAAACATATAAATCAATTAATTTAACTCACTATGAATTACTAATGACAAATACACAACCAATATGATATGATTCCAAAGCTCTGATGCTATTCAGTAGATCTCTGCTATACTCTAAAATCCATCAAATGAGCCCACTTGTGCCGGAAAGAAACTACTCTGATGGTCAGGTTTGTCCCCTGTACTTCATGAAAACTTTTCAAACCTTCTTCAGACTGCAGGGCGTTCTGGTATACTTGTACCAAAACTTCCTCCCCTTTCTCTTTATCCTGAAAGAATTTGTGGGCTAATGGCTCTGCCAAGCTTTCTTGCCTTGTCCACATTTTTTTTCTCAGATGTCTCGTCTCCTAAAAATCTTTTCCTTTACAATCCCGATAGTCATCTGTTTCTCAAGAATCTCTCTCACAATCCCTAATCCTTTCCTTTCTCAGGCAAGAGCAGGTTCTGAGCCTGAAGGCAGGGCTGAGCAAGTAGGAAGGGTCCATATCCTCAGAGCAGGGGGCCTGGATAGCTCAGTCTGTTAAGCCTCCAACTCCTGATTTCAGCTCAGGTCATGATCTCAGGGTCAGGAGACTGAGACCCATACTGGGGTCTGTGCTGCCCATAGAGCTGCTTGGGATTCTCTCAGTCCCTCTCCCTCTGCCCCTCCCCGCCCCCACCTTGCCTGCACACTCTCTTGCTCTGTCTCTCAAAAAAAGAAAAAAAAATCCTCACAGCAAAGACCTGCAGGTTTGGGAGCAGGTGGGGCCCAGAAGTTTCTAGAAGCGGGGGCGCCTGGGTGGCTCAGTGGGTTAAAGCCTCTGCCTTCAGCTCAGGTCATGGTCCCAGGGTCCTGGAATCGAGCCCCACATCAGGCTCTCTGCTCAGCAGAGAGCCTGCTTCCTCCTCTCTCTCTCTGCCTGCCTCTCTGCCTACTTGTGATCTATCAAATAAATAAATAATAAATCTAAAAAAAAGAAAAGAAGAGGTTTCTAGAAGCGAAGCACAGTGGCTACTAGAGTCCGCATTCCAGACTTCTTCATGAAGGAGCACTTTGTGCATTTCTCAGGAGTTTAATGTGTTCTTTTAATACTGTTTTTTCTTTCTCTTTCTTTCTACAGAGAAAGTAGTAACAAATTTAAATTGTCTCATTTTGGTGAATGCTGAATTTTAATGGAGTTATATTTTTGTAGGGATTTTATTATAACCCCATTTTGCAGTGAGTTCTACAGTGTGCACAGAGTTTTTTAAATCAGGGTCTTAAATTCCTAGAATACCCAGGTAAATCCTCTTATTGGGCACAAGATGGAAGACTGGACATACAAGTTTTTTCCAATTCTAAGATCCTGGGATTTCAGGGTTTTTATTTTCTATGCTCAATTATCCAATGATAGCTTGAAAAGTAATATATTAATTACATGTTTGGTAACATAAAACCTAATTCAATCAAACTCCTAATATTTTGCTTAATAAATTGTTAAGTGGTATTAGTTTTATTAAAATGCCCTTTATAGTCTTTGGCTGAATAGTGGGTTAATATAAATGCATACTCTTGGTAATTATTTGGAGAAAAAATTTGGAACTAAAAAGTTAAGTTCCAAATATTATATTACTTGGATATTTATAAAAAGTAGAGATATTGGAGATCTTCTCTTCCCAAACTATCAGAAACTCTTGTTTTTTATAGTTAGTTTTGATTTATTTTTTAATTTAAATTCAATTCACCAACATAGAGTACTTCATTAGTTTTTGATGTCAACGAGAGAAAGATAATTATCATATGGTTTCACTCATATGTGGAATATAAGGACTAGCACAGAGGCTCATAGGGAAAGTAGGGGAAAACTGAATGGGAGAAATCAGAGAGGGAGACAAACCATGAGACTTGACTCCAGGAAACAAACTGCAGGTTGCCAAAAAGGAGGTGGGGGGGGGGATGGGGTAACTGGGTGATAGAATTAAGAAGGGCACATGATGAGATGAGCACTGGATCAATGAATAAATCAAGAATCAGAAACTCTTGCTGAGAGTTTCAATTATAGCCATTATAGTGAGTGCATTTAATAGTAATGGTTAAAATACTTTATTCAGGTAATAGAAACAGTTAAAAACACCTAATTCAAGGTATTAAATTTATATATACACACTATGGCGTTAATTAAGAAAATACAAACAGAAATTAATAGAAGATAATATACCAACTATTAAAGTGGTTGCTTCTTGGCGATGGAATTGTATATATTTATTTTTCCAACTTTCTGAATTTTTCATTTTAATAAGAAACGTATTTACTATCACAAGGGAAAAAATAATCCTCAGTAAGGCAACAAAACATCTAAAGGCTTTTGATGCTAAATAATCTTATTTTACCTATCTTAATATTCCCAATGTTATATACCAAAGTGTTTCCTCCATTTCCCAGGTTGACATTTTGAGTTAGGCTGGGCTTTATTAAGATCCAGGGAGGAACAGAAAGCTTTCTGGGTGCTCTTTTATTCAAGCTGAATACCTTCAGCTTGCACAGCCATGATTGCTATCCATCCACAATGCTTTCTAAGCTACTATATGAGCATATCGATCTTGGTTCTTCTGAATCTGCTTATTCCTTTACAAACCTCCTAATGCTGCTTAGTTCCTCTGACCCCAGTGTAGAGCTATTACAACACACTCTACAAGGCACATATTACAAAGTAGATTTATGTCTTGATAATGATTACCAAAGTCTCCACATAACTCACCACTGTAAGTGCCACTTGGTTAGCACAAAACTAACTGGAACTCCAGTGCAAATTAATATTTTCCATTCATCCAAATACGAATAAATGAACTGGGCATAGAGCACCATTTCAGGTCCCACCAAAGAGCCTAAACTCTTAAAATGAGTTAGGTATCCATAATATAGAAAGCTAAGTATCTTTTTTTTTTTTTTTAAGATTTTATTTATTTATTTGGCAGACAGAGATCACAAGTAGGCAGAAAGGCAGGCAGAGATAAAGGAGGAAGCAGGCTCCCTGCAGAGCAGAGAGCCGGATGTGGGACTTGATCCCAGCACCCTGGGGTCATGACCTAAGCCAAAGACAGACGCTTTAACTCACTGAGCCACCCAGGCGCCCCTATGAAGCTAAGTATCTTAACAGAGCCATTCATGGAAGGGTCTGAAGGAGTTTGGAAATGAATGCTTTTTCCATCTCCATGAAAAAAAGTTGATTTATAGAGATAGCGATTATTGACCATAGGGTTATCAGTCGATAACCCACATTATGGAACCCACATTATGGAGGTACTGTTTGCCTAAAGACAAGTATCTAGTGGCCAAAATCAAGGAAAGAGCCTTTCCATTTTTCCATACCTAACTTCTAACTGGCTGGCTGTTCTCTTCCCAACTTCCTTTCATCTTTAGTTACTTTCAGGACACCTGTAAAAAGACTATATACCAAGCTTTTGCCTGAGACAACCACCAATACAAAAGGCAAGGGTACTATCACTCAGCTTAACATTTTTCAGATCCAGAAATATCTAAATGTCATAAAAATGTTGTTTGTTCTACACCATGGCATTGTACTTATAAGCCCTACAAGAAAATGTAAATAAGTAGGGAAACATGGCATTTATGATTGGAAGATTTGAAATAATAAAGGTGCCAATTTTTCCTAAAGTGACTCAGAATCAAGAAAAAAAAATAAATCTGTCAAAATCCCAGCAAGATTTTCTGTAGATAACACCCAGTTTATCTTAAAATTTGCATGAAATTATGAAGAACTAAAATTGCTAAGATAATTTGAAGGAACAATTTGGAAGAGTCAAAATACCTGATTTTGAGTCTTAGTATCTACTTCTTATATAGATATGATAATTAAGATCCTGTGGTATTGGTGGATATGCATATTTGATATGCATATTCAGTATGTATATATGTTTAATGTATAGATTCTATTCCATTGATATGTATATATGTGTATTTTAGAGAGCAAAATAGAGTCTTTCTTGTCAAGCAGGGACCTGTGTTAAACAATAACACAAATAGTTAAAGGTACTGCAGCTAAGAGATATCAATATTGAGACATCATGGGGACCAGCGTCTGCTGTTTCCCCAGAACTGATAACAGGCAGAGCCAGAGGAGGTCTGCAGGGGCCTGAGACCAATTAAATCCCTTTCAAAAGGAGAGGATTTTGGCAACAAACTGCCAGACTCTTCAGACATGACCTTTTAAAAACGGCAGCTGTCCCCGGAGGCTCTGCTCAGTTGATGTCCATAGAGACCTGAGAGCCTCTGCTGCTTGCATACCAGAAGCAGTAGGTGCCGAGAGCTGACCGAGACTTTATGTCAACTGTGGGCTGACCAACTGACTTCCCATTTGGTTTGTTCATATCCTACACTCTTCTGTTACCTTGTTTGTTGTGTGGTTTGTTTTCTGTCCTGCTCTGTGTGCTGTGTAAGAAACCAGGTTTAATCACATGGTGAAATACCATTGACTTTAGAATTCTGAACTTGCTTTCTAATTGTGACTTAACTTTGCCTTATGATTGAATAAAGCTGACATTGTGGAAAGACACAACTTGTGGTATTTTTGTTATAGCAGCTTAGAAACCATTCATTCCATAATGTTTTTTGAACCAGTAAGTGGACACTCAGAAATGAGCTTTTCTGAACCATCTTGTTCTTCTTCAAGAGTCTTCTTGGTGTTGTGACTTTCCAACTCTATGTTAGGGCTATTACACTGTATAAGGCACATAATTGCAAGTACTTTTGTGTTTTGCCGATCATTATAAAAGCTACCTCACCAGACGTAATTGTAAATGGCAGTTAGTCCAAATTCAATTAGCCAACATATAGTATATCATTAGTCTTAGATAGTGTTCAACAATTTATCAGTTGCATATAACACCCAGTGTTCATCACATCACATGCCTTCCTTAATGCCCATCACCCAATTACCCCATACCCCACCCACCTCCCCTCCAGCAACCCTCAGTTTGTTTCCCATAGCTGAGAGTCTCTCGTGGTTTTTCTCCCTCTTTGATGACTTCTCATTCAGTTTTCTTTCCCTTCCCCTATACATAATTCACTTGTAAAACTGTGACATATTCTTCATCTGAGGATTCAGAAATGCTTGGGATACTTAACACTGTGAAGGGCCATAACTTTGGATTACCAAATCCACATAACATTATTCAGTAAAAACCAGAAAGGTGTAGAGTTTACTAATTTCACTGCTCTAAGCTAAAAAAAAAAAAAATTTTTTTTGCTCTTCTAATAGTAGTAAATGTTTGTTAACCCCGCCAGAATTAAGTATAGAAGATCTGTCTATTAAAAGGTTTGACTGATTTTCATTGTTTTAGGCTTATTGAAGTAAATTCACACATAATAAAATGCAACTTTTTAAGCTATGAATTAGACACACACAATTATGTAAGCCACTCCACTATTAAGTTATAGAATTTTTCCATCATTCTAAAAAATTACCTTTCACCATCTTGTCAATTCCTTCCATCAACCCCAGCCTCTGAAAACCACTTACCTAATTTCTGTGTTTATTGATGATATTTGTGTTGAATTCAATTTATAGTCACAAAAATTCCATAAAGAGAAGTGAGTTTCTCATAGTCTTTAACCAGCTTCACGCAGTGCTAACCCTTTACATAACCAAGACATGACGACAAAACCAGAAAATTTACATGGTATACTAGTATTGACTAAAGTAATGACAATACTAAGATTTCAAAATTTAAAAATGGATTCTACTTATGTTTTTCCTTTTGGTGCCTCATTCTATGAAATTTTCCATTTAAGGGGAGCAATGACACTGGGAAGACTGTACCCTACTCTCTGTTCCCATTAGCCTTATTTTTATCATCTCGATCTCAAAGTCATAGTATTCCCTACCTTTACAACGTTGGTGGCAAGTGCATTATGTTCTTCATGAAACTGCATTACATAATCCATTGTCTAACATTAACTTTACTGATTGATATCAAAACCTTTTAGCCTTCTGTACTAATAGACAGTTTTTCTTGCTTGCTCTCTGCTGATAAATACATATAAAAGAAGTCCAGTGAAATGTGCATAAGTGCTTCCCACTATTTTCAATTCTTGACTAGCATTTGCTTTTCCCACAAACATCTTACATCAGAACAATTAGTTAGCTGCACATTTTTCTGATAGTATCTACATAAAAAATTTATGTATGCATAATTTCATTTTAGGATACTAAAGGAACATTTTCTAGACTTGAAAGAATTTAGGTTCTTGTATTGAACTGGCTATGAACATTACCAGTTTCAAATTTTTTTCTAAATTCTAGATTTCTTCAGTGTTAAAAAAAAATCACTGGAAGGCTTTCAGGTGACAAATAGGGTCCTCGCACACAACTGAAGTGTGGACAGTTTTAATATATTAGCTCTAGTATTTGTGACAAATCTATAGGACAGAAATTATTGCTCTCATACTTAAAATAAGTAAATGTGGGGCACCTGGGTGGTTCAGAGGGTTAAGTGTCTGACTTGGTTTCAGCTCAGGTTGTGATCTCAAGGTACTGGGTTCGAGCCCCATGTGGGGCTCTGCATTCCATGTGAAGTCTGCTTGAGGACTCTCTCCCTCTGCCCTTCACCCCAGTACTCTCACACTTTCTCTCTCTCAAATAAATATTTTTAAAAACCTTAAAATACATAATGTACATTAGAAAGTTTAGACATAGGTGGGATTTGAACCGAGCTCCCAAAGTACTTTCCATTGAGTCAGTCTGTAAAGCTGATTGATTAGTTACAAAGAAAATAACTGAAAAATCTCTCCTTTACTTGAAAACCTTTCAGTATCTCCCATGTACCCCTGAAGTAAAGATACATTCATTTAACCTATAACATAGGTCAGTGTCCTATCTGGTCTCAATTTCTGTCCCCAACCTTTCTTTTCTCCTATCCCAGAATTCACATTCTGCATTCTGCATTCTATCCCTGGGGTTCTCACACATGCCTGCAATTAAATTTCACGTAAGAGCCTTTAGAACACACCAATATCAGGGATTCGTGTATTAATCATTGATTTACAGTTTTGATGGCGAGTTGGTACATCCTCAAGCTTCAAGATGTTTCCAGGTGACTCTAATATTCGTGGAGTTTTTAAAACCACTAAGAAATTAAATACCTGTTGAATTAACATTTGCAAACTCCTTTTTCCCTGCATGATGCCCTTGTTCTTTCCTTGCTCACCTGCCTGGAGTTTTCACATATCTGACCTATCTTACAATCTATAACCACACTTACTACCCTCCTCTCTTCTCATACTTCAGGGTTCATCAGATTAAATTGTCTCCAAGCTTCCTGCTGAGTAAAGATGTAGAGTGAAATATTTGTGAGGCATCTCTCATGACCTTGTGTTGTGACCCAAGCTAAATGTATTTTATCTTGGAGAATGTTCCATGGGTGCTTGAGTAGAATGTGTATTTTGATTCTGTTGGGTGCAATGTTGGGATATATCTGTTAGGTCCCTTCAGTCTGCAGTGTTGTTCACATCTGTTGTTTTCTTACTGATCCGTCTGGATGTTCTTTTATTGAAAATGGGTATTAAAATACCCCTGTTATTATTTGTTGCTGTGACATGCTTTGATTTCATTCCCTATTTCTTTTGCATATCTTTTAGAGATATTATCTTTTTGATTACCATGGGGCTTACCTAAAGCATCTTATGGTAATAGCAATCTAATTTATGCTGCTAATATTTTAACTCCAGTCACATACAAAAACTCTACATTTTTATTTCTCCCATGCTTTATGTTATTGTTATCATACTTTGTCCACTTTTAAATGTAACTTTTTTATTGTTGAGAAAAACACTATTTTTTAAATTGTTGAGTTATAAGAGGTCTTATATATTCTGGATACAAGTCTCTTTTAGATATATGGTTTGTAAATATTTTTTCCTGTTCTGTGGGCTGCTTTTTCTCTTCATGGTGTCCTTTGAAGCATAAAACTTTTAGTTTAATTTATCTATTTTTTTTTTTTTTGCTTTGTTGTTTATGCTCTTGATGTCAAATAAAAGAAATGATCACCTTAACCAAGATCGGAAAGATTTTCTCCTACATTATCTTCTAGGTGTCTTATAATTTTAACTCTTGTCTTGTTTACACTTAGTCAATAATCCATTAGAGTTAATATTTGTGTATGGGGTAAGAAGGTGTCCAACTATATTATTTTGCATGCGGACATCCAAATGTATCAGCACTTTAAAATTATAAATTGCTTAGGAACAAATTAAACAAAGAAGTGTATAATTTATGTACTGAAAAAATCAAAATATTGTTGAAGAAATTAAAGAACACATTGAGATATCATCTTACACTAGTTAGAATGGCCAAAATTAACAAAACAGGAAACAACATGTGTTGGAGAGGAGGTGGAGAAAGGGGAACCCTCTTACACTGTTGGTGGGAATGCAAGTTGGTGCAGCCTCTTTGGAGAACAGTGTGGAGATTCCTCAAGAAATTAAAAATAGAACTTCCCTATAACCCTGCAATTGCACTACTGGGTATTTACCCCAAAGATACAGATATCGTGAAAAGAAGGGCCATCTGTACCCCAATGTTTATAGCAGCAATGGCCACGGTCGCCAAACTCTGGGAAGAACCAAGATGCCCTTCAACAGACGAATGGATAAGGAAGATGTGGTCCATATACACTATGGAGTATTATGCCTCCATCAGAAAGGATGAATACCCAACTTTTGTAGCAACATGGACGGGACTGGAAGAGATTATGCTGAGTAAAATAAGTCAAGCAGAGAGAGTCAATTATCATATGGTTTCACTTATTTGTGGAGCATAACAAATAGCATGGAGGACAAGGGGTGTTAGAGAGGAGAAGGGAGTTGGGGTAAATCGGAAGGGGAGGTGAATCATGAGAGACTATGGACTCTGAAAAACAATCTGAGGGGTTTGAAGTGGCTGTGGGGTGGAAGGTGGGGGTACCAGGTGGTGGGTATTATAGAGGGCACGGATTGCATGGAGCACTGGGTGTGGTGAAAAAATAATGAATACTGTTTTTCTGAAAATAAATTAATTAATAAAAAAATTTTTTTTAAAGATGATTACTATAAAGTATGATAAAAAAAAAAAAAAGAAATTAGGGTGCCTGGGTGGCTCAGTGGGTTAAGCCGCTGCCTTCAGCTCAGGTCATGATCTCAGGGTCCTGGGATTGAGTCCCGCATCGGGCTCTCTGCTCAGCAGGGAGCCTGCTTCCTCCTCTCCTCTCTCTGCCTGCCTCTTTGCCTACTTGTGATCTCTCTCTCTGTCAAATAAATAAATAAAAAATCTTTAAAAAAAAAAAAGAAATTAAAGAAGACCTACATAACTAACATAAATGGAAATAGTTTTAGACTTACTATTGTCTAGTCATACTTCCCAAAATGATCTACAGATTCAACACATTCAAAATTTCAGATGCCTTTTTTTGCACAGAAATTCAGAAGGTTATTGAACATACTTTCTGTAATTTCAATCCTCTGAAATTTAGTCAAGTTTATGTCATAATCTAAAATTTGTTATATTCTATAGAATGTTCTTGTGTGCTAGAAAAGAAATAGTGTTCTATTCTTTGGGGGTGGAATTCCCTTTAGTTGTCTTTAGATCTGTTGGTTTATAGTGATCTTCAAGTCTTTAATTTCCTGACTTATGAGTCTTCTGACTACTTGTTCTATCTCATTGAATATGGAATATAGAAGTTTCTAAGTACCACTGTCAAATTGTCTATTTTTCTTTTCAGTTCTCTCAGGTTTTCCTTCATGTGTTTCAGGCTCAATTATTAAATGGATATATGTTTTAATTTTATGTCTTTCTCACTGATTGACACTTTTCTCATAAAATTTTCTTTTTATCAACCAATAATTTTTGTCTTGTACTTCATCTGATACTGGTGTAAATACTTCACCTCTCTTCTTTAAAAAAAAATGTATTTATTTGAGAGAGAGGGAGAGACCGTATCAAACAGACTTTGTGCTGAATGTGACTCCCAACACAGCTTGATTTCATGTATCTGAGATCAAGACCTGAGCCAAAAGCAAGAGTAGGACGCTTAACCATCTTCACCATGCAAGCGCCCCTCAGCTCTTTTCTTATTATTTGCATGGCATAACTTTTTTCATTATTTTACTTTCACATTATTTGTGTCTTTAAATCAAAAGTGTATCTGTTGTAGACAGCATTCTGTGGTTCATTTTTCTTTTATCTATTCTGCAAATCTCTGCCTTCTGATGGGAATGTGTAGTTCTGCTCACCTGTTATATAATCAGTGGTAAGTTAAGGCTTATTCTGTTCTGTTATTTTGCTGTTTATTTTTCAAATATCTAATTTCCCCTCTATTCCTACCTTACTTTGTTAAGCATTTGTTTTCTGGAATAGCATTTTCATTCCTTTATAATTTATTTATTATATACTTTGAAGTTATACTCCAACATGAGATGCTCTGAGCATGTCTGTTTTGGACTTCTTTAGGAATAGGATCCATTTGTTGGCCACATTCTTCCACTTACATACAGTTATAAGAGGATTATAAGCCTGCCTCCAGTTTCAAAGTCTAGCTTCTTCGATTTCCCCAATAATCGAAATTATCTGCCTCCGTGGAATTCCATGGTCAGTTTTTCTCTTTTATCATTCTCCATAAATTTGACTCTTTGTCTTCAATTTCTAAAACACTTTCCTAAGCATCATAGATTTCAGGATATTGGAAAGGGAAACATGATGTTTATCTAGTTCACCATTCTCAAACTGGCATTATTTTGGGAACTTCTAAATTGATGTGACTAGCTGGATGTGAAAGATTCTCTCATCACCACTTCCAATAGGATCTTTTATTTTCCTCTCTATATATAGATATAAATTTCAAAAGGTAGAGTTAATGCTAGGACATTTTGTAAATCATCTTTGTACTCCAAGGCTGTCATTCTACAGAAGACAAAATACCTATGAATCAATTTAATCAGATAGATTTCTTCACACATAGAGGTTTTAAAAATAGAAAGACATAACGTGTTTTTAGATGGAAATACTTGAAAGTATAAAAGACAAATATTGTGACTCTATTAACTTGTTTGGACAGGTTTATTTTAACTTCTCATGGATAAATCTTATAATTGAACAAAAAGACTTTAAGATAAAAAATAAAACAATTTTCTAGATAATTTTGATATTAGAAATAACACAATTCTATGTAGGTGTTAAATATTTATTATAGAGTATAGGTCTATAAATACTTATAAACCTTATTTAAATCTGTAATTATTTGATAATAAAAGATTAATATAAAAAATTAAATAGCTCTGCTGAGTCTAATATGCTTGTAGTGTTGAAAACTTTTAAGAGGTCATGCCTATGTCTAATTATAGTTTCCCAAACTCTTTTTTCTTGTTCTGAGACTCTTGTCCCTTTCAAGACCACTTGCTTAGAGAAGTTGTGCATCTCTTCTATATCTTGGAACCTGTAACCATTCTTGTTACTACTTCCTTCCCCATATTTCTGGGTTTATCACATCAAATGGTCTTCAAGTTGTCTCTAACCTCATATGAGCTACTATAGAGCCTCTAGGCAGAACACAGACTATACTTATGACTTACTCTTGGGCCATTTGTTTTACCCATCAAGTTCCTCACACACAAATAGATCAAAGAACTCCTCAGCTGGTTCTGTGCAAATGAGGAAAAAGAAGTCAAGCAAGATAACCAATCTCCAGAGCTGTTAACCTCCATCTTCACTACCTTCTCTGTGGGAGGTAGGTCATGTGGGGGATCTTGAAACGCAGCCTCGGTGTATAACATTTCTTCCAGGAACAATATAGCTCCTATTTTCCTGAGGAAAATACTGAGATTCAAAAGTAAACGTTTTCTGTAAATGGAGCAAACAGTCTCATAGGCTAACCAGAGGACTGGGAGAGTAAGTTACTCTTTCTTATTTATGAAAAGAGGACTTTACACTTACGTTTTTTCCTTGCTAACTACATAGTTACGAGTTCTTCTGTTCACATGTGTCTTGTTGATCTTTGGGTTGGGGTAAGAAAAAGGGACGAGTTTACTTTAATTTGGATTCTAGATGTTAGAAAAGTTCCTTTGCAAGTAATAAAATTTTGAAAAAGTGGACCCAGACTCTGTTTTTTTGTCCATTGGAAATGTATAGGAAATATACATACATCTCTTTGCTCTGTCAGCTGAAACCACCTGGGAACAGCAAAGAGCATACCTAATACCTAGATTGTGATTTCTAAATCCCAGTCTCCCATAAAAGGAAATCAGAGTCTTTGGGGAAATGGCTGATTTTAGGACTGGGGCATGAGATTAACAAATTGAGCCTGAGGCATCTTGCAGTGCCCTAAAATAGGGAAGTGAAACAGCAAAACAATGCCAAAGAAACACAGATCCCAATGTCCAAAACTGGAAAGAAGTATGCTTTGGTAAAAAGTGTGCTTATGAGGACAGCATATATTTCAAGGTAGAGACTGTTCAAATGAACCTCATGAGTTCAAATTGACTTTTTGGAATATGATTAACAAATTGAATGTAAGTTGCTTGAGGCAAATGATCTTATCTCTCTTGTTTACCATTCTACCCATACTGTCTCTCCCCACAGCTAGCATAGAATAGACATTTAATAATGTATATTGAATTTTTAAAAAGCCTTAATGCAGATATTAACAAATATTAGTTCTTGTGCATCTACTGCCTAGAGGAAAGGATATTGCATAGCCTATTGTAAAAATTTCTACAAGGGCTTGTAACAATTTGGTCACACGGTTCTCTAGCTGCCTGCACTAACTTAAGGATGGAATGGAGGAGTAAATGTCTACTGTTTACTTAAAAAAAATTTTTTTTAAAGATTTTATTTATTTATTTGACAGACAGAGATCCCAAGTAGGCAGAGAGGAAGGCAAAGGGGGTGGGGGAGGCAGGCTCCCTGCTGAGCAGAGAGCCTGATGCGGGGCTCCATCCCAGGACCCTGGGATCATGCCTGAGCAGAAGGCAGTGGTGCCCTTGTTTTTTAAAATTTTCATTTAAATTCTGTTTAGTTAACACATGGTGTATTCTTAGTTTCAGGGGTAGAATTTGGTGATTTATCAGTTGCATACAATACCTGATACTCATTACATCAAGTGCCCTCCTTAATGTCCATCACCCAATTATCCCACCCCTCACCAACCTCACCTCCAGCGAACTTCAGTTTGTTTCCCATATTTAAGTCTCTTAGAGTTTGCCTCCCTCTCTGTTTTTATCTTATATTATTTTTCCCTCTCTTCCCCTCTATTCATCAGTTTTATTTCTTGAATATGCCATATGAGTGAAATCATATGGCATTTGTTTTTCTCTGACTGACTTATTTCACTTAGCACAATACCCTTTTGTTCATTCCACATCATTGCAAATGGCAAGACTTCATTCTTTTTGAAGACTGAGTAATATTCAACTCTCTGTGTGTGTATGTGTGTGTGCGCGCGCGCACGCGTGCATGTTGTGTGTGCATTTATACCATCTTCTTTATTCATTCATCTGCCAATGGACATCTGTGTTCTTTCCAAAGTTTAGCTATTGTGGACATTGCTGCTATAAACATTGGAGTGATGTTTATACACTATTTTTGTATCCTTTGGATAAATACCTAGAGGTGCAATTGCAGGGTCCTAAGTAGTTCTATTTTTAACTTTTTGAGGAACCTCCATACTGTTTTCTAGAGTGAATACACCAGCTTGCATTCCCACCAAGAGTGCAAGAGGGTTCCCCTTCCTCCACATCCTCACCAACAACTGTCATTTCCCGACTTGTTAATTTTAGCCATTCTTACTGGTGTGAGGTGGTATCTCATTGTGATTTTAATTTGTATTTCCCTCATGCTGAGTGATGTGGAGCATTTTTCATGTGTCTGTAGCCACTTGTATGTCTTCTTTGGAGAAATGTCTCTTCATGTTTTCTGCCAATTTCTTGACTGGCTTCTTTGTTTTTTGTGTCTTGAGTTTGATAAGTTCTTTATAAGTTTTGGCTACTAGCCTTTTATCTGGTAGTACATTTGTAAATATCTTCTCTCATCCTGTAGGTTGCCTTTTTGTTTTGTTGATTGTTTCCTTTGCCGTGCAAAAGCTTTTTATCTTGATGAAGTTCCAATAGTTTGGTTTTGCTTTTGTTTCTCTTGCCTCTGGAGAGTCTCTAACAAGAAGTTGCTACAGCTGAGGTGGAAAAGGTTGCTGCCTGTGTTCTCCTCTAGGATTTTGATGGATTCCTATCTCACATTTAGGTCTTTCATCCATTTTGAATTTATTTTTGTGAATAATATAAGAAAATGGTCCAGTTTCATGCTTCTACATGCCCAATTTTTCCAATACCACTTGTTGAAGAGACTGTCTTTTTTCCATTGGATATTCTTTTCTGCTTTGTCAAAGATTAGTTGACTAAAGAGTTGGAGGGTCCATTTCTGGGTTCTTTGTTCTGTTTCATTGATCTATATTGCCGTTTTTGTGTCAGTACCATACTGTGTTGATGAATACACCCTGAGGTCTGGAATTATGATGCCTCCAGCTTTGGTTTTCTTTTTCAACACTACTTTGGCTATTCAGGGTCTTCTAGGGTCCCATACAAGTATTAAGATTGTCCCAGCTCTGTGAAATATGTCGATGGTATTTTGGAAGGGATGGTATTGAATGTGTATATTGCTTTGGGTACTATAGACATTTTAACAATATTCATTCTTCTAATCTGTGAGAGCATGGATTATTTTTCCATTTCTTGGTGTCTTCTTCAATTTCTTTCATAAGTGTTCTATAGTTTTCAAAGTACAAATATTTTACCTCCTTGGTTAGGTTTATTCCTAGTTTATGGTTTTTGGTGTGATTCTAAATGGTATCAATTCCTTGATTTCTATTTCTGCTGCTCCATTTTTGGTGTATAGAAATTCAAGTGACTTTTGTGTGTTGATTTTATATCCTGCAGCTTTGCTGAATTCCTGTTATCAGTTCTAGCAATTTTTTTATGACATCTTTTGGGTTTTCTACATAGAGTATCATATCCTCTGTGAAAATTGAAACTTTTACTTCTTCTTTATCAGTTTGGAAGACTTTTATTTCTTTTTGTTATCTGATTGCTGAAGCTAGGACTTACAGTACTATGTTGAACAACAGTGGTGAGAGTGGACAATCCTGTTTTGTTCCTGATCTTAGGGGGGAAGCCCTCAGTTTTCCCCCTGTTAAGGATATTTGCTGTGTGTCTTTTTGTATATGGTTTTTATAGGTATGTTCTTTTTATTCCTACATGGTGGAGGGTTTTTATCGAGAAAGAATACTGTATTTTGTCAAATGCTTTTTCTGCATCAATTGTAAGGATCATATGGTTCTACTTACTTAAATATTCATTGAGCAAATTCAATTTGTCTTGCCTGGTAAATATTTTCTAAACACCAGATGTCTCACAGAATTTCTATTTAGATGCAGCATTTCATTCGGTCAAACACACATACTATGTTCTGAAGTTCTCTGATCATAAGATTTATATGATCCATTAATCCACTGTAACTCAATGACATCCTAGAAATTTTAATGGATCTGAATGCTGTGATCTCAGGAATCTATTATGTAAAGGCACTCAGATTATTCTCATCAATGTGTGTATTTGGAACATCCAATTATGTGATAACTATTTTCCCAGGCTTCCATTAAAGAATGATAAATAATATAGTAAATATATACCATATAACCTTTTTATTTAAAACAACATCTAATGACAGAACTGTTTATTATTTTTTTAAGTCTCAAGCAAATGAGTAATAATATATTTTAGAAGTTCAGTTAAAAACTTGACACAATAGTATTTTAGAAACATAATATTACCTAATCTTATAATTGGATGAAACATGAAAGAGCCTCAAGTCCCATTTTTTCTAGAAATAAGGTGTCTCCTAACCAGTAGGAATTTCTAAGGTTTAGTTGAGAAGTTCACATGTAACTGTAAGTAATATGTGAGAAAATGGGATGGCAAGAGGAGCTTATACTAACAGCATCAGCAGTTAGTATAAGAAGCAAATCTAAATAGACCCTCTACTTTCTCTAAGGCAAGTTAGAGACCTTAGCAATCAGTTATAACAGACTAGCTTGTCTCAAAATGGCCTTTTCTTTGAAAAAAAAAAACTAGAAAAACTAGGTTAAATAAATAATATATATAATTTGTATATACTTATATATTTTATGTAATATAAATGTAATATAAAATCATATATATATATATATATATTCCAACCCTTTGTGGCAGATGAAGAAATGGAAGCCCACACTGATGAAGTGACTTAGTCAAGGTTGCACAGTTCATGGAATAGTAAGGATCAGAGCCCATATTTCACCAATTTCCAGAGTTCTAGTGCTTTCCTCCATGTGCATCTGAAGTGGGTAGGATCTTGATTTGTTTCTTTGGTCTTAGTTTAAACTCCCTGTAATCAATACCACTAATTCTATGGGGAAACATTCTACTTTCACGTGAAATTTTCAGTCTTTCCTGTACAAGGAGAAAGGAACTAATAAATAGTGTGTTGAGGGGATGGGGAGTGATGCGACTTTAAAATAGTCAGCATAATTGGCTGAAGAAAACATCATAGTGGGAGTGGTGACTCCTGTTTTGTAGTGAAGAAAGTTGCATGTCAAGCCTGAGTTTGTGAGTGGCCTCTGGAATCAGATGATCTGAGCTTGAATTCATGCTCTATCACTTACTAGCTATAGGACCTTGAGCAAGTTATCAATCTCTGTACCTCTGTACTCTGTATCCTCTGCAATGAAGATAATTATAGCACCTACATCATGGTGTTGTTGTGAAGGCTGAATGGATTAGTACAAGTAAAATTCTTAGATGAATGACTGATGCCGTTCAGCCAAAGCTAGCTTTGATCTAAGATCAAAGCTTTAGTTGAATGTAAGTAGTAATCATTGGGCATGACCTATAGGGATTTCCTAGGAGGCCATTAGGTATCTTAGAAATTTCCAATATGATTTGTTTGTTGAACCTTCTTGTGGGTATGATTTTTAGGGTATTAAAAATTTCCTTCAATCCAGAACTGATACAGTACCTGAAAATCTCAGCCCTAGATAATGACATTAAAGACTATGTTATCATCAAATGTGTTATCTAGAAGTAGTACATGTAATCATATAAGTCATTACCACCTCATCACCGATTCACTTATCAGCTGAGACAGCTAGTCATTTTAGCCAAGACTTTGCGGTAGGAAGCAATGTCAAGAGTGATATGGTGAGTACCTCCAAAACAATCATAGCAGATACTGTAGGTATCCATATCCCCTTGACATTCACCTCTACACAACAGAAGGCTGCTCATTCAAAAACCTATGCAAGGTGGAAATGCAAGAAAGCTAATGACCCTGAGTGATCCTTTAACAATGATGGTAGGGATGTCTATGGCTAATATCCCAACTTCCTAGCCTCATAGTTGGAACAACTAGGAGACGGATTCTATAATGTCACCGAGAGCTCCCCATGGGATTGAGCTCTCATTGCCCATATTGGTAACTGGCATGAAAGTGTGTACTTTTGTTGGATTTGTATTCTTTCCCTTCTCATTCCACTAGTCTTTTATTTGTTTCCTGGTGTGCCTCATGACTACACTACTCATACACTAAATTCTGGTATCCATTTCAATGTGTGTAGAAGGGGCAGTGTTTCTCCTGTACCACCAAGCAATGCTCTGACACCAAATGGATGTTCTACAACTTGACTCAGTTCTGACACTATCTACCTGGAGATAGCATCTGGTTGTACACGTTAAAGGCTCAGTCCAACAAAACTGCCCTCACTTCAGATGCCAATCAAAAAACCAGGTTGCTATAGATGCTTCTGACCATCTGGCTATATATTTGAGATTTCCATGACCACCTCAATTAATTTGCTAGAGTAGCTCACAGAACTCATGAAACTTGTTTACTCACTAGCTTACTGATTTATTATAAAAGATATCAAAGAATGTGAATCATTAGCCAAGTAAAGAGATACATGTGTTGAGGTCCCAAACAAAGGAGCTCCTGTCTTCATGGAGTTTGGGATGGCATATGTAAGCATTCTGGTTCACCAATTTGGAAGCTCTCTGAACTTCCTCCTTTTGGGTTTTTACAGAGGCTTCATTACAAAGGTATGATTGATTAAATCATTGGCCACTGGTAAGTGATTCAACTTCCAGCCTCTCTCACTTCTTTGGACATTGGGGGGTGGGACTGAAAGTTCTAGCCCTTTATTCCTGCCCTGGCAACCAGTGTCCATCCTTAGATGCTTTCTAAAACTCATCTCATTAACATAAACCCTGTTGTGGTAGAAAGGGGCTTGAAAAAAAACACCCATTTTACCTTCATCAGCTTTGAAACATTTTCAGGAGCTGAGAGCGAGACACCAAATATGATGACAAAGATGGTTTTATTGCTCTTTTTTTTTTTAAAATTAACATATAATGTATTATTAGCCCCAGGGGTACAGGTCTGTGAATCGCCAGGTTTATACACTTCACAGCACTCACCATAGCACATACCCTCCCAATGTCCATAACCCCACCACCCTCTCTCTACCCCCTTCCCCCAAGCAACCCTCAGTTTGTTTTATGAGATTAAGAGTCTCTTGTGGTTTATCTCCCTCCCGATCCCATCTTGTTTCATTTTTTCTTTTCCTACCCCCAAACCCCCTGTGTTGCATCTCCATTTCCTCATATCAGGAAGATCATATGTTAGTTGTCTTTCTCCGATTGACTTATTTCGCAAAGCATAATATCCTCTAGTTCCATTCTCATTGCCGCAAATGACAAGATTTCATTTCTTTTGATGGCTTTATAGTATTCCATTGTATATATACACCACATCTTCTTTATCCATTCATCTGTTGATGGACATCTAGGTTCTTTCCATAGTTGGGCTATTGGAGACATTGCTGTTATAAACATTCGGGTGCACATGCCCCTTTGGATCACTACGTTTGTATCTTTAGGGTAAATACCCAGTAGTGCAATTGCTGCGTCATAGGGTAGCTCTATTTTCAACTTTTTGAGAAACCTCCATGCTGTTTTCCAGAATGATGGCACCAGCTTGCATTCCCACCAACAGTGTAGGAGGCTTCCCCTTTCTCCACATCCTCACCAGCATCTGTCATTGTTAATTTTAGCCATTCTGACTGGTGTGAGGTGGTGTCTCATTGTGGTTTTGATTTGTATTTCCCTGATGCTGAGCGATGTGGAGAACTTTTTCATGTGTCTGTTGGCCATCTGGATGTCTTCTTTGCAGAAATGTCTGTTCATGTCCTCTACCCATCTCTTGATTGGATTATTTGTTCTTTGGGTATTGAGTTTGATAAGTTTTTTATAGATTTTGGATACTAGCCCTTTATCTGATATGTCATTTGCAAATATCTTCTCCCATTCTGTCATCTGTCTTTGGTTTTGTTGACTGTTTCCTTTGCTGTGCAAAAGCTTTTGATCTTGATGAAGTCCCAATAGTACATTTTTGCCCTTGCTTCCCTTGTCTTTGGCGATGTTCCTGGGAAGACGTTGCTGCAGCTGAGGTCGAAGAGGTTGCTGCCTGTGTTCTCCTCAAGGATTTTGATGGATTCCTTTCTCACATTGAGTTCCTTCATCCATTTTGAGTCTATTTTCATGTGTGGTATAAGGAAATGGTCCAGTTTCATTTTTTTGCACGTGGCTGTCCAATTTTCTCAACACCATTTGTTGAAGTGACTGTCTTTTTTCCATTGGACATTTTTCCTGCTTTGTCAAAGATTAGTTGACCATAGAGTTGAGGGCCTATTTCTGGGCTCTCTATTCTGTTCCATTGATCTATGTGTCTGTTTTTGTGCCAGTACCATACTGTCTTGATGATGACATCTTTGTAATAGAGTCTGGAATTGTGATGCCACCAACTTTGGCTTTCTTTTTCAATATTCCTCTGGCTATTGGAGGTCTTTCCTGGTTCCATACAAATTTTAGGATTATTTGTTCCATTTCTTTGAAAAAAATGGATGGGATTTTGATAGGGATTGCATTAAATGTGTAGCTTGTTTTAGGTAGCATAGACATTTTCACAATATTTGTTCTTCCTTCCATTGCTCTTAATGCTCAGGAAATTCCAAGGGTTTTGGGAACTGTGGACAATGACCAAATATATATGAGAATATATTTTGTTCATTCTAGTGTCCAAGTATATATTCTTCATAAATCACAACTATCATACACTCAAACCTGTGGCTCAAGATCTTCCTTTAGGGAAGACCAAACCAAGATGTCAGCCTTTAAATATTTTGTTGGGTTCCCCCATGCCTCTTGTTCTTTCTGCCCCTCTATATTCCCCACATTTCCAACTGCAATTCCAACCCCCAAATTTAGGGGCTGTTTTTCCTGACATAGCTATTACTGAACTGTGGGAGTAATATTTCTATGGCAATCTTCCCAGGGTAAGTAGTAGATATTCAGAATTAATAGTACCACAGAACCCTCCTGAGACAAGCAAGCCACATAGAATGACATTTGAGAAGGGAGAAATGGAAAAAAAAGAAAGTTTTCTCTGTAGAGCCCAAGACCTCAACCTCTTTGACAAACAATTTCTAAATGAATCAGGAAAGTCAAGTTTGGGTTAGCTGTAAGTTATCTGACGCTTTTTGCATCAATACCACCATCAACAAGATTTGCAGGTTTTATCCATCCTCAGACTTGCTGACCCAAATGATACTATAGTAAATACATCAAACCCATCAGGCTCCTTGGAAAATGTAGTTTTCATCCTATAGGGGCCAAGGCACACTACCTCATGGCCACTTTGACATGAAGATTATTTTGAGTTAAAAAGCAATGGGAGCCCAATAGATTTCAGAAGAGCTCTATACAACCTACCCACCCCCATCTGCCTAAAAAGAGTTTAGATAGAGAAACTATTCCCAGAAGATAGCTCTCTCCATAGATAACTACATTATGATAATGAACTAGGTATGATAAAAAGGGAAGGACCTGGATCCAAGTTTTTTGTGTCCTATTGTTTCTGAATGGCTCTCCAAATATTTGTTTATCAAATATTTACTCTTTTCTTCTTCCTGTGAATTGCATTCCTTCCCTTTGAAGTCCCACACCCCTACCCTTCTTCTTAATTCAGAGTGATGTATATACCTTATTTTGCCTGACTGTTTTTGGAATTCCCATGTCTGAGTAGATTCCTTGTACTTGCGTTATTAAATTTTATTTTCTCCTGTTACTCAGTCTCATATCAATTTGATTCTTTGACTGGAAGGACCTTGGAGGGGACCGGAAGTTCTCATTCCCTAACCATACAGAATTGGAAAATATTAACATCTCTAAATCTTTTAAGTCATACAATGAACTGAAGGGAGCAAGCACTTTATGAAAACAAATAATAATTAACCACTTAAGTTCATTATTGTTAAAATGTGACTTTATTACTGCAATATTTAGACAATGACGACAAGGCAAAAACAAGTAACTTTCAAAGCAATCTCTTTCAGACCAGGTACACTGTTTTTTAACCTTTTCTTCCCTCCTTTTTACAAATAAATGACAATGCTTACCAAGTCTTAAATAAAGGATGGCTCATTGAAACTTTCATGTAAATAATAGTATTCAGTGTTAGATAGTGTTTTTTTGTTTTTTTTTTTTTTCACTACAGATCTCTAAGAATTATCCAATATTCATGGGACTTGCTAGGTCACCTACTCTACACTCAATACCATGTTACTCCTTGCCTTTATGAACAATTTTTGAAGCTAATTTCAAGCATATAATCACTATATTCTTTCTTAAAATTTAAATTCAATTTGCTAATGTATAGTATCATGAGTTTAAGATGTAGCACTCAATAATTTTATCAGTTACATATAACACCCAGTTATAAATTCAATTTAATTAACATATAGTGTATTATTAGTTTCAGAGGTAGAATTCAGTGATTCATCAGTTGCGTATAACACCCAGTGCTCATTACATCAAATACCCTCCTCCTTAATGTCTACTCAATTACATCATCTCCTCATCAACCTCCCCTCCAGGAACTGTCAGTTGAGAGTCTATAGTTGAGAGTCTCTTATAGTTTTCTGCCTTAATGATTTCTTCTTATTTTCACTACATTTTTAAATGGCTCCAGAAATAGAGATTTATTAATTCATCAATTATTTTTCAATTATTCATCCATATAACAAATTTTCCATTCATCCATCCATTCCATTTACCCACTCATCCACCTATTTTCAAATGGTTATTAAGCAGCCAGTGCATGGGAGTTTCTTACACTAAGTTCTGGCTGTCCAGTAGTGATCAACACAGATATGGGCTCTCATGGAGCCAATGGTATGGTGAATTCTACAGCATAAATTCTTTTTTTTTAAATTTTTTTAAAAGATTTATTTATTTATTTGAGAGAGAGAGAGCAGGGGGAGGGGCATGGGAAGAAGGAAAGAGAGAATCCAAAGCAGACTCCCCACTGAGTGGGGAGCCCAATGCAGAGCTCAATCTCACAACCCCGAGATCAGGACCTGAACTGAAATCAAGAGGCAGATGCTTAACTGGCTGAGCCATCCAGGAGCCCCTCCCACATAAATTCTAATAATATTTCTGTAATTCTATTATTTCCATCTACAATATTTTTTTGAAATAGATTTTCTCCTAACTAAGAGTCAGGCAGTAATTTGAGATATAATATAATATATACATTTAAACTACACAGATATTAAGGTAAGAACACTTAGAGAGAGAATGGAAGCCTTATATAGAGAGAGATGAGTTCAACACACCCAAGCCTATGCAGGCTAAAGTGACTAGATGGCACTCTGGGGTGTGCCCTTCCCCCACTTGGTAAAGCAGGGTGGTGACCCATGGAAACCAATATTTTAGACAACTTCTGTTTGAATGTTCTGTTGAGTTGCTTCCCCCCAACCCCTCCCCAGGAAGTGAAGAGAGGCCGCAGGTAAGGCAAAGTTTAGGATGACTATATCCTAGATTTCCACGTCAAGTTCAGTTTCACAAATTCTTTTTCTGTTCCCTGGTCCCTGAAGCTTTTAAAAGGGCAGATTAATAATTATTTCTGATTCACAGAATAAACTGAATCATCATGCTGAGAGAAATGGAACATTTCGTCCTGAGGAAATGTACATATTGCTTAGCCTTTGTCTGTGTCTATGATGTGGTTAGCTCACCCAGACAGCCAACTTCTCAAGAGTAATTGTGTTCACCTTTATTGACATGTTTCACTTCAGCAATTGCTGAAACTCTCATCTTCTTTTATTTGGGTCAGAGGTGGGTTGTACAAATCTGGTGGTCTAGATTTTTCCCTCCCTCTACCTTGGGAAATTGTTGACAAACTAAAAGAGAATCAGGCCTTCAATGTATCAGCCCAGAGTGGTAGAGCAAATTGTTTGTCCTGCATGAATTCTGAACGACTCACATTTGATTAAGCTTTCTGTTTTCGTGTTCATGTCTCCATTATAACAATTATTGGATCATGATATAGTTGTTTCATACATATATCTTTACTACTATTCTCTATGCATCACCTTCATAACAGTTTTTGGAGCATGGTGTATTTGTTTATCTATTGCTCCATGTTGCCTCACTGGACTGTGAGTTTCTGCAGGAAAGGAGTTTTGTCCTTTCCCCTTGTTATCTCCAGCAGCCAGCCCAGTGCACTGTACATAGAGGAACTCAGTAAGTGTTTGTTGAGTGAGTGAATGAATTAGGGAACCTCTCTGAATGTTCCACAGTGAGGATTTGGGAGTGTATCTGAATTGATGGTTAACACAGTCACTCTGCACAATTGGCTGGTCTGGCCACAGGAGGGCCTGTTTTGTTTTTCTACAACATTACTAATATTCAAGGTTTTATTATATCCCACTATCTTCCAGTGGAGTTGCTTTTGTAGTCTGGATGAAAAAAACTGCTATATTATTTCAAATGATTGTGAAATAATAAAGCAAATAAAAACCTCAAATGCCAGAAAACATTATTTTCATAGAACTTCACAAAAAACAGCTCCATGAGATCCCCTTACAAAATATACACAAAAGGAGAAAATAGGGTTACAGATTACTGAGTGCCACGCATTATTTTTACAATAAGAACAAGAATGTTTGTTATGCAGCAATGTGTGGTTAAGATAAAAATATCTTCTCAAGTAAGCCATGGCATTTTCTCCATGTTAAGCCACAGGATGGAACAATGAGGGGGAAATGATTTATTGATTATAGTACTTAAAAGTGACTTTTCTGGATCAATTCTTATTTAGATAAGACACAGTGGAAAGTTAAAGCCATTTGGGATTTTGGGTTTTGGGGGATCTGGACATAAGGGCATAAAGACAGACATGCTCGTCATTGTTTGGAGCAAAGTCTAGGTTTCTGATTTCATCTAGTAGGATTGAGTGGGGGTGTATTTGACAGAAAGCTCCATATAATAGTGGATTAAACACAAGTGTTCATTTTCCTTCATGTAAACGAAGTCCTCAGGTAAAGAGTACAGGATGGACACAAAGGTTTCTTCTTTTTGCTTCATTGCAATAAACACTTAGCTTTTATTCAAGTTTGCCTCATGGTTCCAATATTGTTGCTGGTGTTCTAGCCACCACATCTGCAATCCAGGTAGTAGGAAGAGGGAAGGGGGAAAGGGTAATTCTTCCTAGTGAACCAGCTTAAAAGATTAAGGAATGTCCTGGAAGTTCCCAGCCAATGATTTTCACTGACATCTCCTTCACCACTTCTAGCAGCCAGAGAGGCTGGAAAACACCATTTTTAAGCTGTGTACATTTGGGGCTGCTTATAATAGTTGAGTTTTGTTACCAGAGAAGAGAGGAAATGGCCGATGAGTAGCAAACCAGCAGTCTCTGCTACTAGGTGAACCAGACAGAACACAGCTAAAAAGCCATCATTTTTCTTGGGGTTATTGGATAATCAGGGGACTAATGCGATAATTTTGTATAGATGCATCAAGTGTGAGCACATTTCATGCCTGTGGCCAGAGCCGGGCTGCCAAGAGTACTCTCTAGGGGAAGGGCAGGCTGTTGATCTGTTGAAAAGTCTCATGGAGTATTCATAATGTTGGTGAATTTACCAAAGTTCAGGGTTTGACCTTCATAATTGCGGGGAGTGAAACTTGATTTTTATCAGCACAAGGAGACTGAATTAGATTCTTGAAGACAAATTCAAATAACCCCAATTTAGAGGTTAAAAAATTATCATAGATATGAAAAAGTAAAATGTTTATTAATTTGCAGTAAGAAATAACTGTCATAAGGATCAAAATGCTCACAGAAGTTTGCTTGGTGCACATGGGATTAGAAGGCAGCTGGATGCTTAGTAAAGTCAGGCTAAAGTGAGAATAATGGGCTCGCAAGTCTAAGGGCTCACCCCTCCCCACCCCCACCCCCCCGCTTCCTCATCAGTTCTAGTTGGTCCACTGTCTGTGTTGCCTGCTTTTCCCTGTACCCGCAGCTTGCCTCCTTCCCTTTAGACTGGGTCTCCCAGCTGGAGAGTTGTTAACCTTCAAGCAGATGGCGAGCAGTCTTGCAGACTTTCAGAAAACAATTTCATTCTACTTACTCCTAAGTTCTCAAAAGAAGCTTCAGTGTAGACCCCATCTGCAGCTTCCAGTAGGCTGTTACATGCACATTTACGGTCAAAACAAGAAAACTAACACAATCTTTTCGTGCCAGTCTGGAGCTGACTGATGTGACTCAGCAAAAGGCCTGAACAGGTTAAGATTAGTAAACAGGATGTCAGTGTGTGAAAACCTCAAAAGCCGGGCTGAATCATTCCAGGTACAAGGAGCCCACCTGTTCAGCTGGCACACACTTGATGCTCAAAGATCCCTTAAGACAACATTGGAGTAGCTGTGCAGGGCTGCCTCGGTCATCTTTTGAAACTGTAAGCTTTGGAGAGATCTGGGTGCACCGCCTTTAGACAGGCTGAGCAGTCTCCATCGCATGTGTGCCCCATCATAAACTGAGAGCTTAGTCAAAGAGGATGAAGGTCTCACCTTTATTGGGATACCTTTCTGTAGCAATCAAGTGGGAAGCACTGCTCTTCCTATCATTTCAGATTGATTATGTGCAAAAAACCATGAGGGTCAGTAGGACTAATTCTACTACCTGGTTCTAGACTGGTTTAGTCACCCACCTGAATTTACTTTGATTTATTTAATGCATGATATTGGTCCTAATTATTTCTAGGGCTGTCACTTTCTATTCAAACTGGTTGGAGGGGCGCCTGGGTGGCTCAGTTGGTTAAACCTCTCTGCCTTCAGCTCTGGTCATGATCTCAGGGTCCTGGGATCAAGCCCCACATTGGGCTGTCTCCTTTGTGGGGAGCCTGCTTCTCTCTTCTCTGTGCCTGCCTCTCTGCCTACTTGTGATCTCTCTCTCTGTCAAATAAATAAATAAAAACCTTTAAAAAAAATAACTGGTTGGACATAAAGCATGAAGGGGGTGCCTGGGTGGCTCAGTGGGTTAAACCTCTGCCTTCAGCTCAGGTCATGATCCCAGGGTCCTGGGATCGAGCCCTGCATCGGGCTCTCTGCTCGGCAGGGAGCCTGCTTCCCCCTCTCTCTCTGCCTGCCCCTCTGCCTACTTGTGATCTCTGTCTGTCAAATAAATAAATAAAATTTTTTAAAAAATAAAGCATGAAGTTTTGTTCCGTGCCTGGGAGGGAGGCAATGTGCTCTGTCCGCATCACAAAGAGAGGAAAAAGTGGGATAATTTAGAATGACAACAGTCAACCATGTCCCCCTAAAATCTTTGAGCAGTTTTCAAAATTAGGATATTTATCTCATTTTGACATTCTTTGAGGTCATAGATGGAATCAAATAACATCTCCAAGGCAGACTTCCCCAAACTAAAACACCATATTCTTTTAGGCTATGTTGGGAAGATTTTCGTGTTTAATAAAATATTGCTTCCCTGGGAGGATGAGGGATACTTTTCAGTTGCGGGTTCCATCATCTGCTACTTGTCAAAATAAACTGTTTATCTTCCAATTTAAGAGTCACCAGGTCTGCCATAGCTGTTGACAGAAGCTTCCTCTCTGGCAATCTTATCTGGTTTGACTATTGGATGGGAACAGCATGAGGTCTAAAATCAAAACAAGTCTCAGGTTTTAGTGAAACTTTTCAGGATACTCCCCAACTGCAATCAGAAGGAATCTCAGTCATCCTTTTGCTAGATTAAAGAGACTTGCAACTATATATTCCATTGGATTTGGAATTTAGATGAAATATATAATACTTTTTTAGTGGTGAGTCCAGAGTCTCTACAATTTCCCCTTTCTTTTCTTAGGAAATATAGCCTGGGATTTCTCGGTCAAAATCAGTACACGTATGTATATTTTAATTTTTGAATATATTGATTTTTAAATTTAATTTTATTTTTTCAGTGTTCTAAGATTCCAAAATCAGTGTATTTTTAATGAATCAAAATGATGCAAAATGGAATACTGAAACTTTTCTTTTTACTACTTACTTTATTATTTTCTTTTCTTGACTACTTACTTTCAAAGCAGTTCTATAATTTTAATTAGGTTCCTTTAAAACCCAATGGTTCCACATGTCAAAGTATTTCTAGGAGAGTAGTCCTGGTGAATGGTTTCTGAGAACCATGACAACAAATAAGTGAATAAACAAATAAAAGCATCCATTTTTATGTGAATGTAAGAAATCCAATGGTGGCAGCTGGAAATGAGCACTGCGTATCCTCTGAAACCCAAATGAAATAGAGAGATTGAGAACAATCTTTTGCTTTCTGATAGTTGAAGAAGAAGCCTGAATGACTCCCTGGTCCTCCCATCACCAGATTGGAAATTGCCAGACTCTCATGGGGGGTTGAGGGGAGGCCACAGCCAAGGACAGTGAGACCCTCCAGGACACTGACGGAATGGCACTCTGGTCTGCAGTCCTCAGTTCACACCAAAGGGCTTATAAAAGAACAACCCCCCAACACTTACTGCTCTTTCTTGTAAGATGTTTTTAAGGATGTTCATTTTCAGGGGCTTTGTGATTTGCCATTTATCAGAATCAGTTGAATCTTTTTTTTTATGATTTTTTATTTATTTATCTATCTATTTATTTATTTTTTAAACATCGCAGACTTCCAGATCCCACCACAAGCCCATTCAGTCTGAATGTCTGAGCAAGGAGTCGGGGCGACGTGTGTTACCAAGGGATCTTCTCAGGTCTGATGCAGTCAGTAGGGACTTGAGAACCCTGACATGGCATCCTTCCACACAGATCCCCCCCAAAAAGTCATCTCCAGGCCCAGTGCCAGCACCAGTATTCCTGCCTCTGGGCAGATAAGTTTCTTTTAATTTCCTGTATACTGTCATTCAGATAACTGATTGTGTTGCTCTTTTTGCTTTGATTCACGTGAAACAAAAGGGGCAAATACGACTCCTTCTAGCAACAGTGTGGGAAGAAAAGGGTGGCCCTTTAGGTAGGAGAACTCCTGTCTTCGATTCTCCTTCTTCAAAGGTCTCATTTCCCCCTTGCTTCATTTTCCTCGCCAAATTATTTCTTTATTTATTTATGATTAATTTTTTTTTAACCTTTTTGCCGCCTTTACCCATTTCTCTCTTCTCCCAACTGCCCATCTCTGGCAGCCACCAATCTGTTCTTTGTATCTATGAGCTTGAAGATGCCGCATATAAGAAAGGTCATGGGATTTTTGTCTTTTTCTGACTTATTTCACCCAGCGTAATGCCCTTGAGGCCCACCCATGTTGTCACAAATGACAAGAGTTCATCCTTTTTTATGATTGAATATTATATATATATTATATATACACATTATATACATATATATGTATATATGTATAATCTATTATGCATTATATATATCACTGAATATTATCTATCTATCTATATCACAGTTTCTTTACCTGTTCTTCTATTGATGAACACCTAACTTGTTTCCACATTTTGGCCATTGTAAGTGATCCTATAGTGAGCATGGGTGGGGGGTGCAGATAATTTCTCAAGCTTGCGTGTTCGTTTTCTTCAGATAAATATTTCACAATGGAACGTCTGGATCATATAATATTTTCTAGTCTTAATTTTTTGAGGAAAATTTATTTTTAATCTCACCTTTGGTTTTATCACAGGTATTTTGTACATTGCCTTAAATCCTGTGTGGAACACAGTATGACAGAGATCAATAATAAGTACTATTCTAAATATGTGTCTAAGCCTTGATGATTCTTTCTTCACTTGAATTGGCTTGTTTGAATGTACTGTTTCTTATTTTAAAAATGTAATTTAGGGTAAAATCACAGCAGAGATCATAGCAAAACCTGGCTGAAGGTGTGTTTTCTTTTTCCCTTTGTAGGGGTGCGAATGGAGTGGGGAGCATATCATCTGCTGTACTTCGTTTCCATAAAGACAAGGACATAGTCTTCTAAATTTATTCAGAATGAAATCAGCGTAGTAGAAACAGCAGTTACAGATGTGAAAGACAGCTTGATTCCTTGACAAAATCAGTCCTAGGGGGCAGGAATGGACCCTAGCCATGCCCCACTCTATACCCAACTATGTATGAAGACAAAGGTGGCCTCTAGAGCATCTTTTGAAAGCAAAACAAGCAACTGGTAAATCCAAGAAAATCATTTGCGGTCATGGTTTGTATGAGATGGAGCAAGTTTGCTTTTAATCCAAGCCCAGTATTTCTGGGTTATTAGGGTGTAGATTCCAGGCTTCTTGGCCTCACCACATTTATGACCTGCAGACACTAAGGCATAGAAGGCACCTTTGCAAACCAAGGGGCCACCTGAGTCACCCTAGAAAGAAAATAGATAGATACTTGGTGAGAAGCTGCTGAACTTTTCCTACCATCAATTACCCACTACTCAAAGGATTATTATGTGGATCCTTGGTTTCTCTGTGTCCTGAAGAGTGCCCTATATAGCCTCTTACTCAGTGTGGGTTGTCTCTGTCTCTGGCTAAGGCAATGATTCTATCCATCTGTCTGTCTGTGTCTCTATCCCTGTCTGGGACCATGTTTCTGTCCATCTGTGGGTTGGTATGTCTGTCTCTCTCTATCCATATCCCTGTCTTAATCTAGGACCACATATATACATACACATGTATGTATGTGTATATATACATATACATAAAGTTCTACAGTCACTGATCATAAAGGTCATGGGATTTTTGTCTTTTTCTGATTTTTGATTTTTGCCTTTGACTGTAGAATAAAGTTCTACAGTCACTGATTATCAAAGATCGTATGTATGTATGTGTATATATACATATGTATATACATATATGCATAATAGATGTATATACATATAATGCATAATAGATTATACATATATACATATGTGTGTATATATGTATATATATATACATATATACACACATATGTATATATACACATACATACATACAATCTTTGATAATCAGTGACTGTAGAACTTTATTCAACAAGGAATGGGTAGATGCAAAGTTTAAAGGAATCTGCTGAAATGAAAGATTTCATTTTGGCACCCACGGATTTGAAATCAAGTTGCTACTGAGATAGGCGGAAAGGAGAAATGTATCATAGTAAATACATCAATGGCAGGGACTCTGTCTTATTTTTGTTTCCCCGTTTTTGCATTCTCCTGTGATTGAATATAATGCTCTGCACCTGTACAACACTTTGTAAATACTTGCCCCATGAAGGGATTCCTGAGGACTCAGAACTAAGCATGTAACTACAATTCTCTCAAAGAAAGTGACAGGGTGACAAGAGGGGGCTTTCTGATCTGAAGAACCGTCTTTGCCTCTGCGGCCACTCGCATCACCAACCGCAGCACTTCAGGCTCTGTTTGCCCTGGAAAGAGAGGTTGAGGAGGACGACAGTCTTGGGGCACTACAGATACTTGGGGTCTCTGAAAGCATCATGGCCTCCCCTCAAGAAGACTTCATACAGTATGATGTCAATAGTGCATTTTAGTTTCTTAAAAATTAGTAATCCAGCTGTGCTACGTGTCACTTTTAACCACGAACACACACAGACACACACACACACACACACACACAATTTATTTTAATTTTCTTTTTTTTACAGCTTCAGGAAACAGGAGATTCTGAGAAGTATGATCCCTGTTCCATTTAGTCAGTCTGTCAACATTATTTAAGAAACACCATCTATATATTTGAGCTTCTTGAATTTGAGTGTTCTGACACCTCTCTATTGATTACCTACAATGGTGGATTTCGGGGGACGGGAAGGTGTAGAAGGGACGTTATCTTTTAGTCACCACTAGTGACCTCCGAGTTGGTAGGCTTTCTAAGGACAGAAAGAGCCCTTGGAAGAAGACTGTAAAAGTTAACAGATGTAGTATATCATCCTGATTCACAGATCTTTAACTAGTGCTTATGTGTTGGTGATGTTCTTATGACTCATTCACATTGGTAGATGAGAAAGAACAGAGAACTTAGTGCAGGAATGGAGAGGAACTCTCTGAAGTCCTGATTTCTGCTTTCCATACCTCTTGTCTGTGCTAGGGAGCACGTGGAGTCTGAACTGCAGGCAACACAGGGTTTGAGATGCCTGGTTGATCGATGGGCTCTTACCTGGCAGGAATCCTTCTGGCCCCTGGCATCTCCTGCACATATCATGTCTTCAGTTATAATAGGGTTGTGGTTGTAATAACTTGGACTGTTGCAAAGTTTTCGATTTATGACCGTAACGGTGACTTCGTGCAGGGTGTCTGAGTTCCTTAACAAGTGTGGGTCAGTGGCTCCCCAGCCAGTAACCTGGCATTTTGTTCCAGCTCTGATATCATTTTTGGAGCTTGGGTGGAGCAGCTGGACATGTTTGTCAAGGGTTGCAGCCGTGTGAAGCTGACAGATTGAAAAGAGCATAAATTATTACATTCGTCCCCAGTAGTATTCTGCTATTAGTCTGAGCAATGTATGTGTGGTCCCTCTGGTCTAGGAAGGCATCCCTCTTCTTGAATCTACTTTGGTGGTAGCCTGCATTTATATTTGTGGTTGTTGCTTTTCCGAAATACTCTCCAATCCCTGTAGAGCTCAATGATGATCGGGGAGGGAGCTTAGACAAAGCAGGAATTTTGCCCAGTCTTAAGCAAACTGGCCTTTGCTCTGCATTGGATGGTTTTCTGCAGAATAACATCCATAGGTCATGACTTTGAGGGCTGGGCTGTTTCCTGCTGGATAAGACCCTTGAGTATGGTCTAGACTAAGTTTGGACTAGACTAAGTATGGTCTAGACTAAGTTATAACTCACTTATGTGTCCCTGAATTCACTTGGTTGGCTTGGCTGTATAAAGGACTTGAATTTTTCATTTGCTAATGATAAAAGCATTTGGGGAAAAAAGCTTTCAATGGGGATCATTGGGCTTGTTGAGATGTTCTGCCTCCCACATATGTGAGCATCAGGGTTGTTTTCCTTTGTTTAAACAGACCTGATGCAGTTGTGATAAGTTTCCTTCAAGGCAGTACATGAAGTAAAAGGGGCCCTTATAGAATGTGTCACATTTACCTCAAATATGGGGATGGTGCTAACAAAATGCTTTTATGTAGATGAAACATAATGTAGTTCATAACAGCTGAACTATGGGGTATAAGGATGTTAGAGAAATTGAAGGAAAGCAACACTACATACCTTAATCAGCATAATATCATTTAATTTACGATATGATCTGATTCTTGAGAATGGTATGAATTTTTCAATCTCAAATATTTGTTTGGAGGCCTCATTCTTTGAGAGAGAGTGTGCTCCTAAAATCACTTTGAAAAGCTGGACTTTTTCTTGCCTAAAAAAAAGCAAAGAGAATAGAGGGAACAGAATGAGTCCCGAGGACCCCAGTAGGAAGTACAAATGGTGCAGAGCATATAGAAACAAGGACCATCTCCAAGGCAACCTGTTTGGATTAGGTGGAGTAACAGAGGTCTTAGTGGACCCAAGCATGAAAGGACGATACCAAGGGCTAAAAGACCTGCTCTCAGACCCACCCCACCTGAATTCCCTAGTATTGCAAAAGAATATCAGAACTTATATCCTGCTATGGTGAAAAGGAGTGAAATTCTAATTGAGATCAAGTTTACAACAAAATTATGTTAATTTATGTAAAAAGAAATTACATTTCTCCAGCTGTGGGTTGAGATGTATACTCACCTTTGTTAATTTTTTTAATTTTGGTAGGATATACATAACATAAAATTTATAATTTAAAACATTTTTAAGTGTACAATTTTGAGGCATTAAACTCATTTATGTTTGATTTATCACCACCATCAGTCTCCAGAGCTCTTTCATCTTCCCAATGTTAAGTGTTTTAATAACTAAAAGGTAAAGACTCAACTCAGCATTTGCTAATCTGGTATATCTAGACCTCACCTCAGGGCAATATGGAGAATAAGATCTATTATGTGGCTGTCAGATACGCCATGTTCTGTCCTGTCAATTAGAAAGATAATCTGGACAAGAAAGGAAAACTTGCCTCAAGGTGAAAAATCATGGCTGATTTGAAGTAAAGACACTGTAGGGTTAGTTGCCATTGATAACTCCATTGTGAAGACTTACAGGATAGAAAGAGGTGAGTCAGATAAAGAAACAACTGTTGTTTTGTTTTGTTTTGCTTATCCCTGGTCATATAGAGCTCCAGTACCAGTATATCAATCATACCAAAATTGGTTTGATTTCCTGCATGTCGAACAAAACTGCATTTATATCTAGTTATGCAAATAGAAGGATTTTTTTTTTTTGAGATCTTGACAACACCTTGGGGTGTTTGACAGACTATAAAAAAAGTCCCATTTTAATGTGCGCCTTGAGGAAGCTGCTTCAAATCCTTTAGAGAGCAAGGAAGATTCTAGAAAGACTTACACTTGTTAACATATAACTATCTCGTTGTCACTTGAAAGACAGATCAAGACAGATTACAATAAAAACATCCACACTCACATAAGTCAGACGGAGAAAAATAAATACTGTAGGATTTCACTTATATGTGGAATCTAAAAAACAAAACAAATGAACAAACAAACAGAAACAGATTCATGGACCTATAGAACAAAGTGGTGGTTGCCAAAGGGGAGTGGTGGGCAGATGGTCAAAACAGGAAGGGAATTAAGAGGCACAAGCTTTCAGTCATAACATAACTCAAGGGGATGAAAAATACAGCACAAGGAATTTAGTCAATAATGTTGCAATAACTTCCATATCAGATGGTAAGTACACTTATCATTCTGAGCATTTCATGATGTGCATAATTGCCAAATCACTATGTTGTACATCTGAGACTCATATAATACTGTATGTCAACTATACTTCAGTTAAAAATAAAAACACATACTCCCACATACAGATTCATAAAGATTAATAAGAATTAAAAGGCACAGAAACATACAGAAAAAGGAAGAAAGTATTATTTCAGGTTTGAAGCAGGAGCTCAGGACTATGATGGGGTGGGTTTGCCTCTGGCAGGACTGTGACTGCCAGCAATGACCACTCTTTGGTTTCTACCAAAAGAGTTTATTTTGGTTTATTTGGGGAATTTCAGCTCTATTTGTTGAAAAGTTTGCATATTGCAAAATCAGGATGGGGATGAAATTTCTCAAAGGATGTGGATCAGATTTCCTAGGATTGATTCAAACTCAAATTCAACATACTCATTAAACCCAAACTGTGGACGGGAGGGAGGGTAGAGGATGATAGCAAATCCCCAGGACTACTGCTTTAACAGAAAATATGGAAACATGCACAAATAACAAACAAAGGGAGGCTGTAGGGTACACATGCAGGTGGGAAAGATGAATTTTGATTAGGGGATAGATGCTGAGAGCATTTCTGGTTTTCCTCATCTTTTTACTAATGTCCTTGATTAGTTAATGCCTTGGAAATATTTTGGTTATTTTTGTCTCCACTGGGACATGTTAATACCGAGCACAACACAGGCAGACCATGAATGCTTTCTGACCTTCCATTTCCTGATACGCTTCAGCTAGAATCTGCAATACGATGGTCAATTTTTCTTCCCACTGGTTACCTGGAATTACTTGAGCTGAGTTCTAGGATGCCACCTCCTTAGGTAAATCCAGGTTTAAACTCACAGAGATATAATAATCCCTGTGTTTTTCACTTGTTTATTGTAGGGCTTCTCCACAGGAGGCCTTTGCTGCAGAATTGTCTGGAGAATGACTTAACCTGGAAGAGAACTACATGCAGAGCCTGAACCAAAGTGTTGCTCACAGTAATCCTTTTCTGTCTGTTGAAACCTCATTTCCATTGGGCCTCAAAAGAGCCTTTCTCAGTGTTGTTCAAGCTGATGCCCTATGTAGTCCTCATTGGTGGAAAAATTCTTTGGCCATAGGTGACACACAGGATAAGGAGGGCAACAGGGACTCAAACACAGCTTTTGTGATTCCAAGTCCAGTGTTCCTTTCCATGACACTCTGGAAGCCCCATGCCAAGCCCCTTCAGGCCCCTTATTTCTTCTGCCATTTTGCCCCTGCACTGAGCTGTATTTCGGCTTAGACCCGCCCCCTCCAGGGCTGACAAAGACAGGGACCTGACTCCCTGGAGGTCTCTTTAGTCTGACAGGAGGGAGGCTGTCCCAGAGGGGCTGTTACAGTCCCATCCTGGGCACACCCATATCATCAGACATGTGCCTCAGTGACTACCACGGGATGTACAGATAATAACATGATGACATGAACTAACGCTTAGTACGTTATTGGGCTGCACCAGGTTTTGTCCTAGGCATCTTACATAGTGTCCCTCATTTATACCTCACAACAGTCCTGTGAAGGAGATATTAGGATTACCCCACTTTGCAGATGAGAAGACTGAGGCTCAGGTAAATGACCAAACTTGAGGAAGCCCCACAGGTATTAAGGGGAGGCTCCAGGATGCAAATGTAGGAGGATGGAAGCTCTGCTGGTTTGAGCCCTGGAGCCTGAATCTACACCATTCTACTCTGGATGCCCGGGGGCTGTCTGAGATGGGGAGAGGCCATGTGGAAGGGGCTGGGGAAGAGGGAAAGGCTCATCTAATTATAGCCCAGACAGGTGAGAGGAGGGGGTACTCAGTGAGGGGGGAAGTTCAGGAAGACAATGAAAAAGGGTTAGTGAGAGTTCTGCTTCTGATAAACTGAAACGCTGAAAATAAGATTCGACAAGCTTTTTTACCGGTTTCCTTTTATACTTGGCAAAGCAACCAAAAGAGGGGAACAAGAGGCACAGTAAGGAGCTGCATGGATGGTTGGGTAGTGAGAAGGGGGCACCCCAGATCTGGCCTCCTTTACCATTTTGCTGAGAGCAGAGGCTGGAGTTAGTAAGCTATTCCCCCAGGATACTTGGGAGTACATTTGTGGGAAGCCACCATTAAACTATTTCATAAATATTTTGGATTTCATAAAGCTTAATATTTTTCCAAGCACCAATCCGCCTACATTTTTACACCCAAGTGTCCTGGAGAGGAAATTTGATCCACATCTTCTGGAGTTCTTTGAACTCTGGCCATTTAAAATGGTATTTAGCAAGAGTTGGTTTTTCCTTTCCCTTTCTTTCTTTCTTCCTATCTTTCTTTCTTTCTCTTTTTCTCTCTCTTGATCCCGTCCTTCTTCCCTCTCTTTCTTTCTTTCATTCATTCATTCCAAGATTTCTTTTTCCCAATTTGTCAGTTTGAGGACCCACTCCTCTTGAGTCAAGTTCACTTGACAAAATTTTAAATTCAAATGAATAATATTATTTACTTTTGGATAGCACTATATGGCTTATGAAGGACTTCGAACTCTGTGTTTTTGGCTTGGGGGAAAAAAAAAAGGAAAGTCTTCCAATTTATTTCCTTCTTTCTATTTAGGCTTTCTTGAGCATTTATAAGTCAAGGTCTGTGTCTGGGGAGCATAGAATCCACTTGAATGTATGCCATAAGGATATCTGAAAATGTGCATATTTTGAATTGAATAGTCACCCTCTGCTTCTCTAGTCCCCGGGAGACAAGTACTCTGAGAAAGTTAGAGGTGATGGTGACGTGGGGGTGATTTCTATGGCAGCTAACACCCCATTTGAATGAAGTAGCTTTATTAAACTGGAAATCAGTAGCCTGCTATTTAGAAACAAAACAGAAGTTCTCACTTTGTGCAGGACTCAAAATTTCTAAATTTGTGATTCGTCTTATTAAAATGGAGGCGATAGACATGGAGAAGCAAGTCAATTCAGTTGTTCCATAGCCTGGAGAGCAAACCATGATGGTTAAGATATCTTAAGTGAAGTGTTATAATGTTTGTAAGAAAAGAAGGCCCCATCTCTTCTTGGCTTATTCAGGCAAGAGACAGAAGAAAGAAACATAGAGACAGAAACAACAAAAATAAAACAAAAACCAAACCCTCCCAAAACCAACAGGTAAACAAAGCAACAAAAAAACACCAAATTGGTTTTCTATGGCTTTTCCTTTTGTAAAAGTTGCAGCATCCCAAGAAGAGCTTGGGACTTTTTTAGCTGAAGTAAGAGAATCATAGACTGAAAGGTGCTTTGAGAAAAGCTATTATTCTAAGTATCTCAGAAAAATAGCTCTTTCTTTCCTCATAGAAATCATCTATAACTTTTTTCCCCCCTATCTTTTTCTGCCAGGGAAGTTTGTTGCCTCCTTAGGGCTGTGGGTTGGGATTCCCAAACTGTGTGCCTCAGGCCTCTGGGGAGGGAGGCAGGGCAGAGGAGTTACCATAAGGGGTCTAAAAATCCATTAACAAAGCAGGTTTCTCGCACATATAGCAATAAAGGCTGCAACTTATTTGTGTTTACTATGTGCTAAGCATACTAAAATATCTAAATAGACACTATTTAATCCTCCAAACCCCATGAAGCAGGTGTGACTATTATTATTCTCCTTTCATAAAATGGGAAAGGGGAGATGCAAACCCAGGCTGTCTCACAAGGTCTAGAAGGCTGCTCCTCCACTTACTACGGTTGCTGCCTTCCCTGGCCTTCCACAGAGGACTTGGAACTGTCCAATGGCCCAGCTTTCCCTGACTAGGAAAACCCAAGGCAGAAAATATGGGTGGGCAAGAAGGTAAGTCAACTCCACCAGCTGGTCTGTGATCACAGAAGCTAGGGTAGATGAAAGTCCTGCCATTCACCACAGTGTGGACAAACTTAAGAGGATGATGTGTCAGGAGAAATAAGCCAGAGAAAGACAAATACCATATGATTTCACTTACATGTGGAATCTAAAAAACAAACCAAAAACCCCTAATAAACAGAAAAAAAATTTAAAAAGAGAGAAACAGACTCACAAAAATGGAGAATGAACTGGTGGTTGCCAGAGGGGAGGGTTGGGGGGATGGGCAAAACGGGCAAATGATGAAGAGGTACAAACTTCTAATTATGAAATAACTAAGTCACAGGGCGGAAACCTACAGCACAGGGAATCAAGTCAATAATATTATAATGTCCTCCATCATGGTGAGCCTATCATAATGTGCATAATTGTTATCACTATGTTGTACACCTGAAACTAATTTAATTGTATATGTTAACTTTATTTCAGTTAAAAGAATCTACATATATATGATTGAACCGTTATTCATACCCTTTCATATTACATCTGTATTCATCAAACATGACTGTGCTCCTTAAACTTAGAATGTTAAAAAAAAAATTCTCTCCCGGGAGAGGCGAGCTTCTCTTCCAGCCGGTGGAGTTCGAACACACAAGGTCAGAGCAGGTACTCACCGGGTGCGGCAGTGGGACGCGGACAGCACCCACTGGGGGTGGATCAGCACGCCTCCACAGAGGTGGTGGCCGCGGTACTGGATGGAGGCCATGAATGGCCGGGAATGTGGAGACACTTCTCGCCCTCCAATAATCTCCATGCCAAAACCTGCAGGAGAAAACCCGAAGATTTAATATGAAAGACCCAAGCAGATTATGTCATGTAATTCTTCTTCTGACAGTCATTATATCATTTCCAAGTTAAAAAACCACCCTACAATCACCTATAATAGCTATAATAATTTTACCAATAAATACATGTAGAGTACACTTAATAATATGTAATATTACATATAATATGTAATATATAATTTAATAATAATATAAAATAGCATAATAAGTATAATAATTTACAATACAGTTTTGAGGGATAGACATGGTGGGGGAAAATTCTCATTTCTAAGTAACAACACAATCACTAGAAATTCATCTGATGCCCAAATGTGGTAAATCTAGAAGATACTTACACTCTGGAGTCACATAAGCCCCAGCTACCAGGAAAAACAGAGAAAAAGAAGAAACCTTCACCATGTTAATGGCTTTGATTGAAGAAGCCCAGATGAACTTTTCTGACGGTATTGGTGAAGGAAGACAATTCTGAAGACTGAGCTTTGACCTTGAAACTTTTATCTTTCTCACCACAAGTGTTTTAGACGGCAGTGGCGGAACTTGAATCTTGGTTTTTCACACTTATGTTTGAAAGTGTTAATCCATTTGAGAAGATCAGATCTATGCTTTGAGCGCTTTTTTGATGTATATGAGACAAAGAACTCATTTCAGGAGTGAGCTCTCTTCAATATCTGTATGAGCACTCATGTTATACATGGTGAAAGAATAAAAAATATCTAAGCCATAAGAACCTAATGAAGTTGCAGACAGGATCCAAAGATGTTCACTGCTCTATAGCAATACTTACTATTTTTCCTGGCAGAAAGGGTGCCTAGCATATTGAGTTTCCCTCTATTTTTCATTTGGACATAGATTTATTATGTGGAGAAACATGGAATTTCGCACAGATCGCGGTTGCATTGCTCTAAGGCTTAGCTAAAGCCTGAACATCATCCAGAAAAACCCATATGTTTTGTAGCAAACTTATTCCTAGTCATACCATTTACTCTAAATTTGACCAGATTCAGGCTAATTTTAGTTACATTTTTGGGAAATTTCATAATGTATTTGAGAGGAACATGGGTAACATATTTTTAATTCCGAGTGTCTCCTTTACTCATTTTTTAATGGAAAATAATCATGTGATTATCCAGGGCCTTGATAATAATATCTTTTAAAAATGAAAGATTGCATTTCGTCATTCTCCTCAGGAACAGATGATAAATGTATTGCCAGGCTTTCTATGGTACTTTCTCCTTCATGATCAGACTTAAGATTCTACAAGATTCTGTTTGTGTTTGTTGCTGATCAATGGTACAAATTTTATAAAATGAGTACAGGGGCGCCTGGGTGGCTCAGTGGGTTAAGCTGCTGCCTTCGGCTCAGGTCATGATCTCAGGGTCCTGGGATCGAGTCCCGTATCGGGCTCTCTGCTCAGCAGGGAGCCTGCTTCCCTCTCTCTCTCTCTCTGCCTGCCTCTCCAACTACTTGTGATTTCTCTCTGTCAAATAAATAAATAAAATCTTTAAAAAAAAAAATAAATAAAATGAGTACAAATATCTGGCACTGGAACCTCAATCCAGAACTACTAACCAAAATTTAATTGAATAAATTGAATTCACAGGCCTTATTTTCTTTTTTCTAAGATATATGCATCTTATCCTCCATTTTTTTTATAAAGAAGAATTGAAATCCAGAGCTATCATGCTTGGCAGATTGCAAGAAAATCCTACCAAATTGTTGTTTTTTAGCATAAGACAATAGGAATAATAATAAACAATATTATAATTGTGTATGATTTATTATGATTTAATTATATATGTGAAGTGTCTTAAATTATTTCTAGACTCTCTTTACATGATCATTTATATAATTTCATGTTTTCTTATGTCTGTGAGGAAGGCAGTTCAACTACTATACTTAGGTTACAACTGAAGAAAGAGCTCAGGGGTGCTAAAACTAAAGTTTCCCCAGCGTGTAACCGGGACCAAATTATTTGCCTGACCTGGAATAACGTGTATGTTAATAAACATGTCGCCAGAGCACAGAATTTGAAAAATAATCCTGTTTTCGCTTTACAAGAACACAGCAATAGTAAAGTTCTTCTGGGTGTTAAATAAGTAGAATTAACAACAAAATAAATGCAGAGCAGTGACTTCCTGTTGCAGAGTCCCAGTGGGTGAGACAAGGAGGAGCCGGATTAAGAAAAGCCACAAACTTCATAAACGAAACTTGTTAGTTCCAGCCCAATGTCCTTATGAATTTTCAAGTCATCTTTGTCACTGCTCATGTGCCTTAGGTAGATGCCACCTCAGCCACTTTCCTAAGCTGGGAAGTGGACCTGGTGATGCCAATTCCCTACTATATCCCCGTGATGGTGGGGACACGGGGGAAAATCACGTGTGACATACTGAAGTGTTCTGAACCTTGAGGAGGAAATGGATTGTGTAGGAGACAAAGCTTCACTTCTGAAGGGATCGGGAGGCATGGTTAAAAACATCTCTCAGCTGCTTATTTCTGTGTAGTGAGGACTAATATCCAGTAGCTTTTTACAAATTGCTAAGCATTTTCCACTGAATTTCCAGGGAGGTGGCCATCAGTCCGGTTTTGTGGACAAAGACTGGCTAGAGATTACCGAGCTAGCAGGTGGCAGGGTCAGTTCTTCAACCCTTAGGTGCTGACCCCAGGCTCCTCGTTGCTTCTCACCTGACCACATGTCTCCCCTGCTTCGAGAAGTCCCTGGGGTTTAGATGTGCTAAGAGACAAACTGGCGCTGCAGAGGGGGAAAAGGGTTTAGCCATATACGCCGCAATTAGACATGGGTGAGATTTAGTTCAATTGGGAGGACAGTGTCATAACTCTTTCTTGTAGCCGACCTGGAAAATTCTGAAAATCAATCTGGTTTATAGTAATGAGTTATTTGCTTTTGGCTTCAGACCGATGCACCAGTTAATAGTATCATTTGTTATTACATTCAGAATCCTGGATTTGAGAAGAGTGAGCTGTGTAACATGATGAGCTCGGTGATCCAATTTATTTCTGGGTGTTGGTTTTGTTCTGTTGAGTCTGCTGTGGGGAGAGCCGTGTTTGCTTTGGATGGTTTTTGCAGCAGCTGTGCTGGGCCGAGCGAGGGTGAGGAGGTGCTCCTCGCTGGACCGGCTTCCCGAATCAAGGACCTTGCAGTCCACCCTTGCTGCGTGGCGCTCAGCGGTCCTCATTAGCCGCTCTTAGAGATGCTGTTTCTGAGCACAGTGTTTTTGTTTTCTTTCGTCCCTCCCCTCTCTTTTGATCCTCCAATGTTTTGAGAGACCTTTATAGATCTGCCCAAAGACCATGTGTGGTTCTCGCCGTTGGGCTGCTTTCTTTCCCAGACTAGACACCTGCTTCTTCACTTTCATTAGCCGTGCCCTCGAAAGACAGGTCACTCAGAACACGGCCCCAGAACTATCTCTGTCCGTGACCTATTCATTACCCACCAGGGGCAAGCTAAGGACAGAAACTGGGTATCAGTTTAAAAGCAGTTACAGCCATTTATCAGGGTTCCATGCTAATTTATTTTAGTTAATGAAATGCTATTTATTATCTATTCGGTGTAATAAAATAGGGCATATAGTCTTGATGCCTTTTATAAAATTTAAGTTGTCTATTTACTTGTGTTGCATTGTGTAAAAGTACCAGTCCACCAAGGACTACCACGGAAACCAAACAAATTAGCAACAACAACAAAAACCCAAACACACCTGGTCCTCGCCGCAGGTAGTTTGACCAGGGCTCTGTAGACACAGCTGCAAAGCAGATCTGTTTCAAGCTCTTTCCTTCTCTTCCCTTTTAGCCTCCTTTGAAAAAATTTCCCAACACCAAGATGTCCAGGACTCCCCTAACTGTCCCATCCTCCTCAGCCCCGGGCACGTGAGATTAGGATTTGGCAGAATTCCCCTGGGTCCTTCCTTTATGACCCGCCACGCTGCCATTCTTGACCTGTCAAGTAATGGTTTCACTCACTTGATAAATGCTAACCGATATGCTAACCGATATGGTGGAACTATGGCAGTTTTAAAAATTGGCTGGGAATGGCTATTGGGATGCCATGTGGAGACATTGTGTCCAGAGGTCCCAAGAAAATAGGTGCCCAAATTCACATCATAGCCATGCTTCCCATGAGATTTCTTAACATGGACGAGCTTGAGAACAAACACTGAGGAACGCAAAGTACCCCTTGACTGGGACCTGGGCTGCTGCTTTGGCCTGAACCTCAAGGGCAGAGGTCTCTCCGTGGTCTCAATAGTCAATGGTCTCTCCTTGGCAGAGGAACTGGGTGAGATGGGTTGCCACATGTGCAGGTCTGCTGTTTCCTAAGCCGCTTAAATACTTCTGAGAACTATTCCCGGACCTCCCCGTCATGGAACAGTGGTAGGAATGAGAGTGAGTTGGAAGGAAATTTATCATATCTTCCTCCATCTTAACTTTTTTCATCAGAACTTATTTTACGTGTGAATCACCTTCCTCTCTTAAATATGAATATGTATCCTCCCCACCGCTGCTAAGTTAAGTAACAATAGTCCTTTCACCTCCTCCTCCCTTAATTCCGAGTCAGCTGTGACATAGCAGCAGCGGCGGAGAGAAGAGCAATGAGTAAGTACACGATGTCAACAGAAGGAGCAACCGCAGGAAAACAGCTCGAGAGCTGGCGAAGGGGGTTTCTGGTACTCCCCGAGCTGGCTGCCTGGTCAGACACTGTCCTTCTCTCAGCTGATTTTCCAGGATGCAAGCTGACATCTCTTCATTTCCTCTTCTTCTTCGAGGTGGCTTTGGATGTTCATTTTCACGGAGCTGAAATGCTATGGGAATGATGAGGAGAGTCCCACATGGGGTGGTCCCTGCGATGTCCTGGACTGATGCAGATCCAGAAAATCTTGCACTCACGCTGTCTGCAGCCTTTGTCCTAAAAGATTTACACATGTGAAAATCCTTTCACCAGGGATGCCTGCCAAAGGAAGGTTTGGAGCCCTGACCTCTCTTCCCAGCTCTAGGCCTGTGGGGACACTGGCCTTGCACAGAGGAACTGAGGCCTTTTGAGCCGGGTGTGGTTCTAGGGAGAAAACGGAGGTCAATATGTAGGTCAAGTCAAGGAAAGAACCAGGTGATAAAACCAGAAGAAAGGTAGAAGCAGGAAGGGAAGGAGAGGAAATAAATATTGTAGAGAAAGAAAGAAACAATCAATTGAGGATGAGAGCACACGTCCTTTTATATTTAAATACCTCAGATGTGTCCCAAGCCAAACAAAATCAGCTTTCTACAATAGAAACAGATCTTTTTTTTTTTTTTTTTTTGAAAACAGATCTTTAAAAAGGAATCATTTTATTCTATTGAAAGCAAGTCAGTTGTTTGCACTAATCAGAAGGGTTTCATAAAATAAAGTCACGGGAGGCAAAATAGTAGGTATTTCAAAGGGAATGATTTGATTTGTTTATGAGGCTATGGCCAGCTGGAACTCAAAAAAATCCATTGTTTCATTTAGATGAGATCAAGTAGAAATTATCATGTAGCTCTAAGTATGATAGAAATACTCTTACCAATAACACGGAGGACATGGAGAGATGGAGAGGAGAAGGGAGTTGGGGGAAATTGGAAGGGGAGATGAACCATGAGAGACTATGGACTCTGAAAAAACAATCTGAGGGTTTTGGAGGGAAGAAGAGTGGAAGGTTGGCTGAGCCTGGTGGTGGGTACTATGGAGGGCACATATAGCATGGAGCACTGGGTATGGTGCATAAACAATGAATTCTGGTACACTGAAAAGAAATTTTAAAAAAGAGAGAGAAAAGATATACTCTTACCAAAAACTGATGATTGACCAAAACCACACATGAACATGTATACACACTTTAACATATCTCCATCCCTCCCACTCCCCAACACCGCTGAATCCCTATCCTACTCTTTTTCACAAATTCCAGGGGGATCAAAGATTGTCTATGAAAAAAATGAAATAATTATAAATCAAAGTGAAATGGCAATTTTTAAAAAAAGATGTATTTATTTATTTGAGAGAGAGAGCGTGAGCCTTCATGGTGGGGGGCAGAGGAAGAGAATCTGAAGCAGACTGCCTGATGAGCTCGAAGGGGTTGCTTAATCTCACAAACCCTGAAATCATGACCAGAGCCACCCAGGTGTTCCTGAAATGGTTAATTTAAAATACTGTTTGAGAGGGGAAGGCAGAAAGGAAACAATCAGTGTCAGAGCATATAAGATTTCATGACTTAATGTAAGACAAACAATACTATAGGTATACCCAAAGACTTTGACAAAACGTTTGTCATTTGTATTGAAAAACATTCCCCCCAAAAGAGAATATCTTTAACATATGAAGTGGTCTTACAGAATGATCAAAAAAAAGAAAAGAGTAGCAATAAGTGGGCTCAACTGGCAAGCAAATCAATGTCAATACAAATAAAATAATATTTTAGTTGTTTCTTTGATAGGGACTTAAAATCCTGGTAATTATAAGATGAAAAATAAAGCCCATTGCAAATTTTTTGCAAAGCTTAGGAAGTATAGGTTTGATATATTAAAAGCATAACAATGATACTGGGGCACCTGGGCGGCTCAGTGGGTTAAAGCCTCTGCCTTCGACTCAGGTGGTGATCTCAGGGTTCTGCTTCCCCCTCTTTGCCTGCCTCTCTGCTTACTTGGGATCTCTCTCTCTGTCAAATAAATAAATAAAATCTTTTAAAATGAATAAATAAATATCTTTTAAATAAAAATCTTTTAAATAAATAAATAGCAACTTGAATTTCTACATGTTCACTAGCTCATTCCTTCAATATTCATTTTTCCATCCATCTCTACATTAGTTGTGTGTGCAAGCAACAGACCTATCTATTCACCAAATATTTGTTTGCTCCTCAGTTCATCATTCCTTTTCTTTCTTTCAAAATCAATTTCTTACTCTCTCTTGTCACCCTGACAAATTGCTTTCCTTTCTCACTTTACTAGTGAAACACGTTTTCAGTGACTCTTGTCGACTTCTTTCAATCTTTTTTTTTTTTTTAAAGATTTTATTTATCAGAGAGAGAGAGGGAGAGAGAGTGAGCACAGGCAGACAGAATGGCAGGCAGAGGCAGAGGGAGAAACAGGCTCCCTGCCGAGCAAGGAGCCCCATGTGGGACTCGATCCCAGGACACCGGGATCATGACCTGAGCCGAAGGCAGCTGCTTAACCAACTGAGCCACCCAG